>NC_056744.1:1143042860-1143277860 GCF_019279795.1 Protopterus annectens
AAAGTAAGAAAATATAAACAGTTAAAGGAGGCATGATTCTACACATGGAACAGTAACAGCATGATACTACACATAAACAGTTAAAGGAGGCATGATTCTACACATGGAACAGTAACAGCATGATACTACACATAAACAGTTAAAGGAGGCATGATTCTACACATGGAACAGTAACAGCATGATACTACACATAAACAGTTAAAGGAGGCATGATTCTACACATGGAACAGTAATAGCATGATACTAGAAATAAACAGTTAAAGGAGGCATGATTCTACACATAGAACAGTAACAGCATGATACTACACATAAACAGTTAAAGGAGGCATGATTCTATACATGGAACAGTAACAGCATGATACTACACATAAACAGTTAAAGGAGGCAGGATTCTACACATAGAACAGTAACAGCATGATACTACAAATAAACAGTTAAAGGAGGCATGATTCTACACATGGAACAGTAACAGCATGATACTACACATAAACAGTTAAAGGAGGCATGATTCTACTCATGGAACAGTAACAGCATGATACTACACATAAACAGTTAAAGCATGATTCTACACATGGAACAGAAACAGTATGATACTACACATAAACAGTTAAAGGAGGCATGATTCTACACATCGAACAGTAACAGCATGATACTACAGATAAACAGTTAAAGGAGGCATGATTCTGCACATAGAAATGTAACAGCATGATACTACACATAAACAGATAAAGGAGGCATGATTCTACACATGGAACAGTAACAGCATGATACTACACATAAACAGTTAAAGGAGGCATGATTCTATACATGGAACAGTAACAGCATGATACTACACGTAAACAGTTAAAGGAGGCAGGATTCTACACATATAACAGTAACAGCATGATACTACACATAAACAGTTAAAGGAGGCATGATTCTACACATAGACCAGTAATAGCATGATTCTACACATAAACAGTTAAAGGAGGCATGATTCTACACATGGAACAGTAACAGCATGATAATACACATAAACAGTTAAAGGAGGCATGATTCTACACATGGAACAGTAACAGCATGATACTACACATAAACAGTTAAAGGAGGCATGATTCTACACATGGAACAGTAACTGCATGATACTACACATAAACAGTTAAAGGAGACATGATTCTACACATGGAACAGTAAGAGCATGATACTACACATAAACAGTTAAAGGAGGCAATTATGGAACAGTGACAGCATGATACTACACACAAACAGTTCAAGGAGGCATGATTCTACACATGGAACAGTAACAGCATGATAGTACACATAAACAGTTAAAGCATGATTCTACACATGGAACAGTGGCAGCATGATACAACATAAACAGTTAAAGGAGGCATGATTCTACACATGGAACCGTAACAGCATGATACTACACATAAACAGTTAAAGGAGGCATGATTCTGCACATGGAAATGTAACAGCATGATACAACATAAACAGATAAAGGAGGCATGATTCTACACATGGAACAGTAATAGCATGATACTACACATAAACAGTTAAAGGAGGCATGATTCTATACATGGAACAGTAACGGCATGATACTACACATAAACAGTTAAAGGAGGCAGGATTCTACACATAGAACAGTAACAACATGATACTACATGTAAACAGTTAAAGTAGGCATTATTCTACACATGCAACAGTAAAACCATGATACTACATAAATGGTTAACGGAGGCATGAATGTACACATGGAACAGTAACAGCATGATACTACGCATAAACAGTTAAAGGAGGCATGATTCTGCACATAGAACTGTAACAGCATGATACTACACATAAACAGTTAAAGGAGGCATGATTCTGCACATGGAAATGTAACAGCATTATACGAAACATAAACAGTTAAAGGAGGCATGATTCTATACATGGAGCAGTAACAGCATTATACGAAACATAAAGAGATAAAGGAGGCATGATTCTACACATAGAACAGTAATAGCATGATACTACACATGAACAGTTAAAGGAGGCATGATTCTATACATGGAACAGTAACAGCATGATACTACACATAAACAGTTAAAGGAGGCATGATTCCACTCATGGAACAGTAACAGCATGATAATACACATAAACAGTTAAAGGAGGCATGATTCTACACATGGAACAGTAACAGCATGATACTACACATAAACAGTTAAAGGAGGCATGATTCTACTCATGGAATAGTAACAGCATGATAATACACATAAACAGTTAACGGAGGCATGATTCTACATATGGAACAGTAACAGCATGAAACTACACATAAAAAGTTAAAGGAGATGATTCTACACATGGAACAGTAACAGCATGATAGTACACATAAACAGTTAACGGAGGCATGATTCTACATATGGAACAGTAACAGCATGAAACTACACATAAAACGTTAAAGGAGATGATTCTACACATGGAACAGTAATAGCATGATACTACACATAAACAGTTAAAGGAGGCATGATTCTATACATGGAACAGTAACGGCATGATACTACACATAAACAGTTAAAGGAGGCAGGATTCTACACATAGAATAGTAACAACATGATACTACATGTAAACAGTTAAAGTAGGCATGAATGTACACATGGAACAGTAACAGCATGATACTACGCATAAACAGTTAAAGGAGGCATGATTCTACACATGGAACAGTAACAGCATGATACTACACATAAACAGTTAAAGGAGGCATGATTCTACACATGGAACAGTAACAGCATGATACTACACATAAACAGTTAAAGGAGGCATGATTCTACACATGGAACAGTAACAGCAAGATACTACACATAAACAGTTAAAGGAGACATGATTCTACACATGGAAAAGAAACAGTATGATACTACACATAAACAGTTCAAGGAGGCATGATTCTACACATGGAACAGTAAGAGCATTATACTACACATAAACAGTTAAAGGAGGCATGATTCTACACATTTAACAGTAACAGCATGATACTACACATACACAAATAAAGGAGGCATGATTCTACACATGGAGCAGTAACAGCATGATACTACTCATAAACAGTTAATGGAGGCATGATTCTATACATTGAACAGTAACAGCATGATACTACACATACACAAATAAAGGAGGCATGATTCTACACATGGAGCAGTAACAGCATGATACTACTCATAAACAGTTTAAGTAAGCACGATTCTACACATGGAACAGTAAAAGCATGATACTACGCATAAACAGTTAAAGGAGGCATGATTCTACACATGGAACAGTAACAGCATGATACTACGCATAAACAGTTAAAGGAGGCATGATTCTACACATGGAACAGTAACAGCATGATACTACACATAAACAGTTAAAGCAGGCAAGATTCTAAACATGGAACAGTAACAGCATGATAGTACACATAAACAGTTAAAGCATGATTCTACACATGGAACACAAACAGTATGATACTACACATAAACAGTTAAAGGCGGCATGATTCTACACATCGAGCAGTAACAGCATGATACTACAGATAAACAGTTAAAGGAGGCATGATTCTGCACATGGAACAGTAACAGCATGATACTATACATAAACAGTTAACGGAGGCATGATTCTATACATGGAACAGTAACAGCATGATACTACACGTAAACAGTTAAAGGAGGCAGGATTCTACACATGGAACAGTAACAGGACGATACTACACATAAACAGTTAAAGTAGGCATGAATGTACACATGGAACAGTAACAGCATGATACCACACATAAACAGTTAAAGTAGGCATGAATGTACACATGGAACAGTAACAGCATGATACTACACATAAACAGTTAAAGTAAGCATGATTCAACACATGGAACAGTAACAGCATGTTACTACAAATAAAAAGTTGATGGAGGCATGATTCTACACATGGAACAGTAACAGCATATTACACATAAACAGTTAAAGGAGGCATGATTCTACACATGGAACAGTAACAGCATGATACTATCCATAAACAGTTAAAGGAGGCATGATTCTACACATGGAACAGTAATAGCATGATTCTACACATAAACAGTTAAAGGAGGCATGATTCTACACATGGAACAGTAACAGCATGATACTACACATAAACAGTTAAAGGAGGCATGATTCTACACATGGAACAGTAACAGCATATTACACATAAACAGTTAAAGCAGGCATGATTTTACAAATGGAACAGTAACAGCATGATACTACACATAAACAGTTAAAGTAATCATGATTCTACACATGGAACAGTAACAGCATGATACTACACATAAACAGTTAAAGGAGGCATGATTCTACTCATGGAACAGTAACAGCATGATAATACATATAAACAGTTAAAGGAGGCATGATTCTACACATGGAACAGTAACAGCATGATACTTCACATAAATGGTTAAAGGAGGCATGATTCTACACATGGAACAGTAACAGCATGATACTACACATAAACAGTTAAAGGAGGCATGAGTCTACATATGGAACAGTGACAGCATGAAACTACACATAAACAGTTAAAGGAGACATGATTCTACACATGGAACAGTAACAGCATGATACTACGCATAAACAGTTATAGGAGGCATGATTCTACACATGGAACAGTAACAGCATGATACTACACATAAACAGTTAAAGGAGGCATGATTCTACACATGGAACAGTAACAGCATGATACTACACATAAACAGTTAAAGGAGGCATGATTCTGCACATGGAACAGTAATAGCATGATACTACACATAAACAGTTAAAGGAGGCATGATTCTATACATGGAACAGTAACGGCATGATACTACACATAAACAGTTAAAGGAGGCAGGATTCTACACATAGAACAGTAACAGCATGATACTACGCATAAACAGTTAAAGGAGGCATGATTCTACACATGGAACAGTAACAGCATGATACTACACATAAACAGTTAAAGCAGGCATGATTCTACACATGGAACAGTAACAGCATGATACTACACATAAACAGTTAAAGGAGGCATGATTCTACACATGGAACAGTAACAGCATGATACTACACATAAACAGTTAAAGGAGTCATGATTGTACACATGGAACAGTAACAGCATGTTACTACACATAAACCGTTAAAGGAGGCATTATTCTACACATGGAGCAGTAACAGCATGATACTACACATAAACAGTTAAAGGAGGCATGATTCTACTCATGGACCAGTAACAGCATGATAATACACATAAACTGTTAAAGGAGGCAGGATTCTACACATGGAACAGTAACAGCATGATACTACACATAAACAGTTAAAGGAGGCAGGATTCTACACATGGAACAGTAACAGCATGATACTACACATAAACAGTTAAAGGAGGCATGATTCTACACATGGAACAGTAACTGCATGATACTACACATAAACAGTTAAAGGAGACATGATTCTACACATGGAACAGTAAGAGCATGACACTACACACAAACAGTTCAAGGAGGCATGATTCTACACATGGAACAGTAACAGCATGATAGTACACATAAACAGTCAAAGTAAGCATGATTCCAGACATGGAACAGTGACAGCATGATACAACATAAACAGTTAAAGGAGGCATGATTCTAAACATGGAAACATAACAGCATGATACTACACATAAACAGTTAAAGGAGGCATGATTCTACACATGGAACAGTAACAGAATGATACTACACATAAACAGTTAAAGGAGGCATGATTCTACACATGGAACAGTAACAGCATGATACTACACATAAACAGTTAAAGGAGGCATGATTCTACACATAGAACAGTAACAGCATGATACTTCACATAAACAGTTAACGGAGGCATGATTCTACATATGGAACAGTAACAGCATGAAACTACACATAAAAAGTTAAAGGAGATGATTCTACACATGGAACAGTAACAGCATGATACTACCCATAAACAGTTAAAGGAGACATGATTTTATACATGGAACAGTAACAGCACGATACTACACATAAACAGTTAAAGGAGGCAGGATTCTACACATAGACCAGTAACAGCACGATACTACACATAAACAGTTAAAGGAGGCAGGATTCTAAACATGGAACAGTAACAGCACGATACTACACATAAACAGTTAAAGGAGGCAGGATTCTACACATAGACCAGTAACAGCATGATACCACACATAAACAGTTAAAGTAGGCATGAATGTACACATGGAACATTTACAGCATGATACTACCCATACACAGTTAACGGAGGCATGATTCTACATATGGAACAGTAACAGCATGAAACTACACATAAAAAGTTAAAGGTGATGATTCTACACATGGAACAGTAACAGCATGATACTACACATAAACAGTTAAAGGAGGCATGATTCTACACATCGAACAGTAACAGCATGAGACCACACATAAACAGTTAAAGGAGGCATGATTCTATACATGGAGCAGTAACAGCATGATACTACACGTAAACAGTTAAAGGAGGCAGGATTCTACACATGGAACAGTAACAACATGATACTACACATAAACAGTTAAAGGAGGCATGATTCCACACATGGAACAGTAACAGTATGATACTACGCATAAACAGTCAAAGTAAGCATGATTCCACACATGGAACAGTGATAGCATGATACAACATAAACAGTTAAAGGAGGCATGATTCTACACATGGAACAGTAATAGCATGATACTACACATAAACAGTTAAAGGAGGCATGATTCTACACATGGAACTGTAACAGCATGATACTACCCATAAACAGTTAAAGGAGGCATGATTCTACACATGGAACAGTAACAGCATGATACTACACATAAACAGTTAAAGGAGGCATGATTCTACACATGGAACAGTAATAGCATGATACTACCCATAAACAGTTAAAGGAGGCATGATTCTACACATGGAACAGTAACAGCATGATAACACACATAAACAGTTAAAGGAGTCATAATTCTACACATGGAAGAGTAACAGCATGAAACTACACATAAACAGTTAAAGTAAGCATGATTCTACACAAGGAACAGTAGCAGCATGATATTACACATAAACAGTTAAAGGAGGCATGATTCTACTCATAGAATAGTAACAGCATGATAATACACATAAACAGTTAAAGGAGGCATGATTCTACACATGGAACAGTAACAGCATGATACTTCACATAAACAGTTAACGGAGGCATGATTCTACACAAGGAACAGTAGCAGCATGATACTACACATAAACAGTTAAAGGAGGCATGATTCTACACATGGAACAGTAACAGCATGATACTTACATAAATGGTTAACGGAGGCATGATTCTACATATGGAACAGTAACAGCATGAAACTACACATAAAAAGTTAAAGGAGATGATTCTACACATGGAACAGTAACAGCATGATAGTACACATAAACAGTTAAAGCATGATTCTACACATGGAACAGAAACAGTATGATACTACACATAAACAGTTAAAGGAGGCATGATTCTACACATCGAACAGTAACAGCATGATACTACAGATAAACAGTTAAAGGAGGCATGATTCTGCACATAGAAATGTAACAGCATGATACTACACATAAACAGATAAAGGAGATGATTCTACACATGGAACAGTAACAGCATGATACTACACATAAACAGATAAAGGAGGCATGATTCTACACATGGAACAGTAACAGCATGATACTACACATAAACAGTTAAAGGAGGCATGATTCTACACATGGAACAGTAACAGCATGATACTTCACATAAACAGTTAACGGAGGCATGATTCTACATATGGAACAGTAACAGCATGAAACTACACATAAAACGTTAAAGGAGATGATTCTACACATGGAACAGTAACAGCATGATAGTACACATAAACAGTTAAAGCATGATTCTACACATGGAACAGTAACAGCATGATACTACTCATAAACAGTTAAAGCATGATTCTACACATGGAACAGAAACAGTATGATACTACACATAAACAGTTAAAGGAGGCATGATTCTACACATCGAACAGTAACAGCATGATACTACAGATAAACAGTTAAAGGAGGCATGATTCTGCACATAGAAATGTAACAGCATGATACTACAGATAAACAGTTAAAGGAGGCATGATTCTACACAAGAAACAGTAACAGCATGATACTACACATAAACAGTTAAAGGAGGCATGATTCTACTCATGGAATAGTAACAGCATGATAATACACATAAACAGTTAAAGGAGGCATGATTCTATATATGGAACAGTAACAGCATGATACTACACATAAACAGTTAAAGGAGGCATGATTCTACACATGGAACAGTAACAGCATGATACTTCACATAAACAGTTAACGGAGGCATGATTCTACATATGGAACAGTAACAGCATGAAACTACACATAAAACGTTAAAGGAGATGATTCTACACATGGAACAGTAACAGCATGATACTACACATAAACAGTTAAAGGAGGCATGATTCTACACATGGAACAGTAACAGCATGATACTACACATAAACAGTTAAAGGAGGCATGATTCTACACATGGAACAGTAACAGCATGATACTACACATAAACAGTTAAAGGAGGCATGATTCTACACATGGAACAGTAATAGCATGATACTACACATAAACAGTTAAAGGAGGCATGATTCTATACATGGAACAGTAACAGCATGATACTACACATAAACAGTTAAAGGAGGCATGAATGTACACATGGAACAGTAACAGCATGATACTACGCATAAACAGTTAAAGGAGGCATGATTCTACACATGGAACAGTAACAGCATGATACTACACATAAACAGTTAAAGGAGGCATGATTCTACACATGGAACAGTAACAGCATGATACTTCACATAAACAGTTAACGGAGGCATGATTCTACATATGGAACAGTAACAGCATGAAACTACACATAAAAAGTTAAAGGAGATGATTCTACACATGGAACAGTAACAGCATGATACTACACATAAACAGATAAAGAAGCATGATTCTACACATGGAACAGTAACAGCATGATACTACACATAAACAGTTAAAGGAGGCATGATTCTATACATGGAACAGTAACGGCATGATACTACACATAAACAGTTAAAGGAGGCAGGATTCTACACATGGAGCAGTAACAGCATGATACTACACATAAACAGTTAAAGGAGGCATGATTCTACTCATGGACCAGAAAAAGCATGATAATACACATAAACAGTTAAAGGAGGCATGATTCTACACATGGAACATTAACAGCATGATAGTACACATAAACAGTTAAAGCATGATTCTACACATGGAAAAGAAACAGTATGATACTACACATAAACAGTTAAAGGAGACATGATTTTATACATGGAACAGTAACAGCACGATACTACACATAAACAGTTAAAGGAGGCAGGATTCTACACATAGACCAGTAACAGCATGATACCACACATAAACAGTTAAAGTAGGCATGAATGTACACATGGAACATTTACAGCATGATGCTACACATAAACAGTTAAAGGAGGCATGATTCTATACATGTATCAGTAACAGCATTATACTACACATAAACAGTTAAAGGAGGCATGATTCTATACATGGAACAGTAACAGCATGATACTACGCATAAACAGTTAAAGGAGGCATGATTCTACACATGGAACAGTAACAGCATGATACTACACATAAACAGTTAAAAGTAAGCATGATTCTACACATGGAACAGAAACAGTATGATACTACACATAAACAGTTAAAGGAGGCATGATTCTACACATGGAACAGAAACAGTATGATACTACACATAAACAGTTAAAGGAGGCATGATTCTACACATCGAACAGTAACAGCATGATACTACAGATAAACAGTTAAAGGAGGCATGATTCTACACATGGAACAGTAACAGCATGATACTACACATAAACAGTTAACGGAGGCATGATTCTATATATGGAACAGTAACAGCATGATACTACACGTAAACAGTTAAAGGAGGCATGATTCTACACATGGAACAGTTACACCATGATACTACATATAAACAGTTAAATGAGGCATGATTCTACACATGGAACAGAAACAGTATGATACTACACATAAACAGTTAAAGGCGGTATGATTCTACACATCGAACAGTAACAGCATGATGCTACAGATAAACAGTTAAAGGAGGCATGATTCTGCACATAGAAATGTAACAGCATTATACTACACATAAACAGTTAAAGGAGGCATGAGTCTACACATGGAACAGTAACAGCATTATACGAATCATAAACAGATAAAGGAGGCATGATTCTACACATGGAACAGTAACAGCATGATACTACACATAAACAGTTAAAGGAGGCATGATTCTACACATGTAACAGTAACAGCATGATACTACACATAAACAGTTAAAGGAGGCATGATTCTACACATGGAACAGTAACAGAATGATACTACACATAAGCAGTTAAAGGAGGCATGATTCTACACATGGAACAGTAACAGCATGATACTACACATAAACAGTTAAAGGAGGCATGATTCTATACATGGAACAGTAACAGCATGATACTACACATAAACAGTTAAAGGAGGCAGGATTCTACACAAATAACACTAACAGCATGATACTACGCATAAACAGTTAAAGGAGGCATGATTCTACACATGGAACAGTAACAGCATGATACTACACATAAACAGTTAAAGGAGGCATGAATCTACACATGGAACAGTAACAGCATGATACTACACATAAACAGTAAGAGGAGGCATGATTCTACACATGGAACAGTAACAGCATGATACTACACATAAACAGTTAAAGGAGGCATGATTCTACACAAGGAACAGTAACAGCATGATACTACACATAAACAGTTAAAGGAGGCATGATTCTACACATGGAACAGTAACAGCATGATACTACACATAAACAGTTAAAGGAGGTATGATTCTATACATGGAACAGTAACAGCATGATACTACACATAAACAGTTAAAGGAGGCATGATTCTACACATGGAACAGTAACAGCATGATACTACGCATAAACAGTTAAAGTAAGCATGATTCTAAACATGGAACAGTAACAGCACGATACTACACATAAACAGTTAAAGGAGGCAGGATTCTACACATAGACCAGTAACAGCATGATACCACACATAAACAGTTAAAGTAGGCATGATTCTACACATGGAACAGTTACACCATGATGCTACACATGAACAGTTAAAGGAGGCATGATTCTACACATGGAACAGTAATAGCATGATACTACACATAAACAGTTAAAGGAGACATGATTCTATACATGGAACAGTAACAGCATGATACTACACATGAACAGTTAAAGGAGGCATGATTCTACACATGGAAGAGTAACAGCATGATACTACGCATAAACAGTTAAAGGAGGCATGATTCTACACATGGAACAGTAACAGCATGATACTATGCATAAACAGTTAAAGGAGCATGATCCTACACATGGAACAGTAACAGCATGATACTAAACATAAACAGATAAAGGAGGCATGATTCTACACATGGAACAGTAACAGCATGATACTACCCATAAACAGTTAAAGGAGACATGATTTTATACATGGAACAGTAACAGCACGATACTACACATAAACAGTTAAAGGAGGCAGGATTCTACACATAGACCAGTAACAGCATGATACCACACATAAACAGTTAAAGTAGGCATGATTCTACACATGGAACAGTAACAGCATGATGCTACACATAAACATTTAAAGTAAGCATGATTCTACACATGGAACAGTTACACCATGATGCTACACATGAACAGTTAAAGGAGGCATGATTCTACACATGGAACAGTAACAGTATGATACTACGCATAAACAGTTAAAGGAGGCATGATTCTACACATGCAACAGTAACAGCATGATACTACACATAAACAATTAAAGGAGGCATGATTCTACACATGGAACAGTAACAGCATGATACTACACATAAACAGATAAAGGAGGCATGATTCTACACATGGAACAGTAATAGCATGATACTATACATAAACAGTTAAAGGAGGCATGATTCTATACATGGAACAGTAACAGCATGATACTACACATAAACAGTTAAAGGAGGCATGATTCTACACATGCAACAGTAACAGCATGATACTACACATAAACAATTAAAGCAGGCAAGATTCTAAACATGGAACAGTAACAGCATGATACTACACATAAACAGTTAGAGGAGGCAAGACTCTACACATGGAACAGTAACAGCATGTTACTACACATAAACAGTTAAAGGAGGTGTGATTCTACACATGGAACAGTAACAGCATGATACTACACATAAACAGTTAAAGGAGGCATGGCTCTACACATGGGACAGTAACAGCATGATACTAAACATAAACAGATAAAGGAGGCATGATTCTACACATGGAACAGTAACAGCATGATACTACCCATAAACAGTTAAAGGAGACATGATTTTATACATGGAACAGTAACAGCATGATACTACACATAAACAGTAAAAGGAGACATGATTTTATACATGGAACAGTAACAGCACGATACTACACATAAACAGTTAAAGGAGGCAGGATTCTACACATAGACCAGTAACAGCATGATACCACACATAAACAGTTAAAGTAGGCATGAATGTACACATGGAACAGTAACAGCATGATACTAAGCATAAACAGTTAAAGAGGCATGATTCTACACAGGGAACAGTAACAGCATGATACTACACATAAACAGTTAAAGGAGGCATGAGTCTACACATGGAACATTTACAGCATGATGCTACACATAAATAGTTAAAAAATGTCTGATTCTGCACATGGAACGTTAACAGCATGATACTACAAATAAACAGTTAAAAAATGTATGATTCTACACATGGAACGTTAACAGCATGATACTACACATAAACAGTTAAAGTAAGCATGATTCAACACATGGAACAGTGACAGCATGATACTACAAATAAAAAGTTGATGGAGGCATGATTCTACACATGGAACTGTAACAGCATGATACTACACATAAACAGTTAAAGGAGGCATGATTCTACACATCAAACAGTAACAGCATGATACTACAGATAAACAGTTAAAGGAGGTATGATTCTGCACATGGAAATGTAACAGCATGATACTAAACATAAACAGATAAAGGAGGCATGATTCTACACATGGAACTGTAACAGCATGATACTACACATAAACAGATAAAGGAGGCATGATTCTATACATGGAACAGTAACGGCATGATACTACACATAAACAGTTAAACGAGGCATGATTCTATACAAGGAACAGTAACGATATGATACTACACATAAACAGTTAAAGGAGGCATGATTCTACACATGGAACTGTAACAGCATGATACTACACATAAACAGTTAAAGGAGGCATGGTTCTACACAATGAACATTAACAGCATGATGCTACACATAAACAGTTAAACGAGGCATGATTCTACACAAGGAACAGTAACCATATGATACTACACATAAACAGTTAAAGGAGGCATGATTCTACACATGGAACAGTAACAGCATGATACTACACATAAACAGTTAAAGGAGGCATGATTCTACACATGGAACAGTAACAGCATGATACTACACATAAACAGTTAAAGGAGGCATGATTCTACACATGGAACAGTAACAGCATGATACTACACATAAACAGTTAAAGGAGGCATGATTCTACACATGGAACAGTAACAGCATGATACTACACATAAACAGTTAAAGGAGGCATGATTCTACACATGGAACAGTAACAGCATGATACTACACCTAAACAGTTAAAGGAGGCATGATTCTACACATGGAACAGTAACAGCATGATACTACACATAAACAGTTAAAGGAGGCATGATTCTACACATGGAACAGTAACAGCATGATACTACACATAAACAGTTAAAGGAGGCATGATTCTACACATGGAACAGTAACAGCATGATACTACACATAAACAGTTAAAGGAGGCATGATTCTACACATGGAACAGTAACAGCACGATACTACACATAAACAGTTAAAGGAGTCATGATTCTACACATGGAACAGTAACAGCATGTTACTACACATAAACAGTTAAAGGAGGCATAATTCTACACATGGAGCAGTAACAGCATGATAGTACACATAAACAGTAAAAGTAAGCATGATTCTACACAAGGAACAGTAACAGCATGATACTACACATAAACAGTTAAAGGAGGCATGATTCTACACATGGAACAGTAACAGCATGATACTACACATAAACAGTTAAAGGAGGCATGATTCTACACATGGAACAGTAACTGCATGATACTACACATAAACAGCTAAAGGAGCATGATTCTACACATGGAACAGTAACAGCATGATACTTCACGTAAACAGTTAAAGTAGGCATGAATGTACACATGGAACAGTAACAGCATGATACTACACATAAACAGTTAAAGGAGGCATGATTCTATACATGGAACAGTAACAGCATGATACTACACATAAACAGTTAAAGGAGGCAGGATTCTACACATAGAACAGTAACAGCATGATACTACAAATAAACAGTTAAAGGAGGCATGATTCTACACATGGAACAGTAACAGCATGATACTACGCATAAACAGTTAAAGGAGGCATGATTCTACACATGGAACAGTAACAGCATGATACTACACATAAACAGTTAAAGGAGGCAAGATTCTACACATGCAACAGTAACAGCATGATACTACACATAAACAGTTAAAGGAGGCATGATTCTACACATGGAACAGTAACAGCATGATACTACACATAAACAGTTAAAGGAGGCATGATTCTACACATGGAACAGTAACAGCATGATACTACACATAAACAGTTAAAGGAGGCATGGTTCTACACATGGAACAGTAACAGGACAATACTACACAGAAACAGTTAAAGGAGGCATGATTCTACACATGGAACAGTAACAGCAAGATACTATACATAAACAGTTAAAGGAGGCATGATTCTACACATGGAACAGTCATAGCATGATACTACACATAAACAGTTAAAGGAGGCATGATTCTACACATGGAACAGTACCAGCATGATACTACACATAAACAGTTAAAGGAGGCATGATTCTACACATGGAACAGTAATAGCATGATACTACACATAAACAGTTAAAGGAGGCATGATTCTACACATGGAACAGTAACAGCATGATACTACAGATAAACAGTTAAAGGAGGCATGATTCTACACATGGAACAGTAACAGGACAATACTACACATAAACAGTTAAAGGAGGCATGATTCTACACATGGAACAGTAACAGCAAGATACTACACATAAACAGTTAAAGGAGGCATGATTCTAAACATGGGACAGTAACAGCATGATGCTACACATAAACAGCTAAAGGAGCATGATTCTACACATAGAACAGTAACAGCATGATACTTCACATAAAGAGTTAAAGGAGGCATGATTCTACACATGGAACAGTAACAGCATGATACTACACATAAACAGTTAAAGGAGGCATGATTCTACACATGGAACAGTAACAGCATGATACTACACATAAACAGTTAAAGGAGGCATGATTCTACACATGGAACAGTAACAGCATGATACTACACATAAACAGTTAAAGGAGGCATGGTTCTGCACATGGAACAGTAACAGCATGATACTACACATAAACAGTTAAAGGAGGCATGGTTCTGCACATGGAACAGTAACAGCATGATACTACACATAACCAGTTAAAGGAGGCATGATTCTACACATGGAACAGTAATAGCATGATACTAGACATAAACAGTTAAAGGAGGCATGATTCTACACATGGAACAGTAAAAGCATGATACTACACATAAACAGTTAAAGTAAGCATGATTCTAAACATGGAACAGTAACACCATGATACTACACATAAACAGTTAAAAGAGACATGATTCTTCTCATGGAAGAGTAACAGCATGATACTACACATAATCAGTTAAAGTAGGCATAATTCTGCACAATGGAAATGTAACAGCATGATACTAAACATAAACAGATAAAGCAGGCATGATTCTACACATGGAACAGTAACTGTATGATACTACACATAAATAGTTAAAGGAGACATGATTCCACACTTGGAACAGTAACAGCATGATACTACACATAAACAGTTAAAGGAGGCATGATTCTACACAAGGAACAGTAACAGCATGATACTACACATAAACAGTTGAAGTAGGCATGAATGTATGCATGGAACAGTAACAGCATGATACTATGCATAAACAGGTAAAGGACCATGATTCTACACATGGAACAGTAACAGCATGATACTACACATAAACAGTTAAAGTAAGCATGATTCTACACATGGAACAGTTACACCATGATACTACATATAAACAGTTAAATGAGGCAGGATTCTACACATTGAACAGGAACAGCATGATACTACACATAAACAGTTAAGGTAAGGATGATTCAACACATGGAACAGTGACAACATGACACTACACATAAAGAGTTAAAGGAGGCATGATTCTACAAATGGAACAGTAACAGCGCAATACTATACATAAACAGTTAAAAGAGGCATGATTCTAAACACTGAACAGTAACAGCATGATACTACACATAAACAGTTAAAGGAGTCCTTATTCTACACATGGAAAAGTAATAGTATGATACTACACATAAAAAGTTAAAGTAAGTGTGATTCTAAACATGGAGCAGGAACAGCATGATATTACACATAAACAGTTAGAGGAGGCTTGTTTCTACTCATGTATCAGTAACAGCATGTTGCTACACATAAACAGTTAAAGTAAGCATGATTCTACACATGGGACAGTAACAGCATGATACTACACATAAGCAGTTAAAGGAGGCATGATTCTACACATGGAACAGTAACAGGATAAGAATACACGTAAACAGTTAAAGGAATCTTGATTCTACACATGGAACAGTAACAGCATGTTACTACACATAAACAGTTAAAGGAGGCATAATTCTACACATGGAGCAGTAACAGCATGATACTACACATAAACAGTTAAAGTAAGGATTAATCTACACATGGAACAGTAACAGCATGATACTAGACATAAACAGTTAAACGAAGCATGATTCTACACATGGAACAGTAACAGAATGATACTACACATAAACAGTTAAAAAAGGCATAATTCTACACATGGAACAGTAACAGCATGATAGTACACATAAACAGTTAAAGGAGGCATGATTCTACACATGGAACAGTAACAGCATGATACTTCACATAAACAGTTAACGGAGGCATGATTCTACATATGGAACAGTAACAGCATGAAACTACACATAAAAAGTTAAAGGAGATGATTCTACACATGGAACAGTAACAGCATGATAGTACACATAAACAGTTAAAGCATGATTCTACACATGGAACAGAAACAGTATGATACTACACATAAACAGTTAAAGGAGGCATGATTCTACACATCGAACAGTAACAGCATGATACTACAGATAAACAAATAAATGAGGCATGATTCTACACATGGAGCAGTAACAGCATGATTCTACTGATAAACAGTTAAAGTAAGCATGATTCTACACATGGAACAGTAACAGCATGATACTACACATAAACAGTTAAAGGAGGCATGATTCTACACATGGAACAGTAACAGCATGATACTACACATAAACAGTTAAAGGAGGCATGATTCTGCACATGGAAATGTAACAGCATGATACTACATATAAACAGTTAAAGGAGGCATGATTCTACACATGGAACAGTAACAGCATGATACTACACATAAACAGTTAAAGGAGGCATGAATCTACACATGGAACATTTACAGCATGATGCTACACATAAACAGTTAAAGTAAGCATGATTCTACACATGGAACAGTAGCGGCATGATAAAACATAAACAGTTAAAGGATTCGTGATTCTACACATGGAATAGTAACAGCATGATACTACACATAAACAGTTAAAGGAGGCATGATTCTATAGATGAAACAGTGTCAGCATGATACTACAGATAAACAGTTAAAGAAGGCATGATTCTACACATGGAACAGTAACAGCATGATACTACACATAAACAGTTAATGGAGGCATGATTCTACACATGGAACAGTAACAGCATGATACTACACATAAGCAGTGAAAAGAGGCATGATTCTACACATGAACCAGAAACAGCATGATACAACATAAACAGTCAAAGGAGGCATGATTCTGCACATGGGACAGTAACAGCATGATACTACACATAAATAGTTAAAGGAGGTATGATTCCACATATGGAACAGGAACAGTGTGATACTATATATAAACAGTTAAAGAAGGCATGATTTCACCAAATGGAACAGCAACAGCATGATACTACACTTAAACAGCTAAAGTAAGCATGATTCTACACATGGAACAGTAACAGCATGATACTACACATAAACAGTTAAAGGAGGTATGATTCTGCACATGGAAATGTAACAGCATGATACTAAACATAAACAGATAAAGGAGGCATGATTCTACACATGGAACAGTAACAGCATGATACTACACATAAACAGTTAAAGGAGGCATGATTCTACACATGGAACAGTAACAGCATGATACTACACATAAACAGCTAAAGAAGCATGATTTTACACATAGAACATTAACAGCATGACACTACACATAAACAGTTAAAGTAAGCATGACTCTACACATGGAACGGTATCAGCATGATACTACAAATAAACAGTTAAAGGAGGCATGATTCTACACATGGAACAGTGACAGAATGATACTACACATAAACAGTTAAAGGAGGCATGATTCTAAACATGGAACAGTAACAGCATGATACTACACATAAACAGTTAAAGTAAGCATGATTCAACACATGGAACAGTGACAGAATGATACTACACATAAACAGTTAAAGGAGGCATGATTCTAAACATGGAACAGTAACAGCATACTACACATAAACAGTTAAAGGAAGCATGATTCAACACATGGAAGAGTAACAGCACAATACTACACATAAACAGTTAAAGGAGGTGTGATTCTACACATGGAACCGTAACAGCATGAAACTACACATAAAAAGTTAAAGTAGGCATGATTCTACACATGGAACAGTAACAGTAACAGTATGATAATATACACAAAAAGTTAAAGGTGGCATGATTCTACACATGTAACAGTAACAGAATGATACTACACATAAACAGTTAAAGGAGGTGTGATTCTACACATGGAACAGTAACAGCATGATACTACACATAAACAGTTAAAGGAGGCATGGCTCTACACATGGGACAGTAACAGCATGATACAGTACATAAACAGTTAAAAGAAGGCATGATTCTACACATGGAACATTAACAGCATGTTGCTATACATAAACATTTAAAGTAAGCATGCTTCTACACATGGAATAGTAACATCATGATACTACACATAAACAGTTAAAGGAGGCATAATTCTACACATGGAACAGTAGCAGCATGATACTACGCATGAACAGTTAAAGGAGGCATGATTCTACACATGGAACAGTAACAGCATGATACTACACATAAACAGTTAAAATAAGCATAATTCTACACATGGAACAGTAACAGCAAGAAACTACACATAAACAGTTAAAGGAGGCATGATTCTACTCAAAGAACAGTGACAGAATGATACTAAACATAAACAGTTAAAAAAGGCAAGATTCAACACATGGAACAGTAACAGCATGATACTACACATAAACAGTTAAAGGAAGCAGGATTCTACACATAGAACAGTAACATCATGATACTACACATAAACAGTTAAAGGAGGCATGATTCTGCACATGGAAATGTAACAGCATTATAAGAAACATAAACAGTTAAAAGTAAGCATGATTCTACACATGGAACAGTAATAGCATGATACTACACATAAACAGATAAAGGAGGCATGATTCTATACATGGAACAGTAACAGCATGATACTACACATAAACATTTAAAGGAGGCATGATTCTATACATGGAACAGTAACAGCATGATACTACACATAAACAGTTAAAGGAGGCATGATTCTACACATGGAACAGTAACAGCATGACACTACACATAAACAGTTAAAGTAAGCATGACTCTACACATGGAACAGTTACACCATGATACTACATATGAACAGTTAAGGGAGGCATGATTCTACACATGGAACGGTATCAGCATGATACTACAAATAAACAGTTAAAGGAGGCATGATTCTACACATGGAACAGTGACAGAATGATACTACACATAAACAGTTAAAGGAGGCATGATTCTAAACACGGAACAGTAACAGTATGATACTACACATAAACAGTTAAAGTAAGCATGATTCAACACATGGAATAGTGACAGAATGATACTACACATAAACAGTTAAAGGAGGCATGATTCTAAACATGGAACAGTAACAGCATGATACTACACATAAACAGTTAAAGAAGGCATGATTCTACACATTGAACAGTAACAGCATACTACACATAAACAGTTAAAGGAAGCATGATTCAACACATGGAAGAGTAACAGCATGATACTACACATAAACAGTTAAAGGAGGTGTGATTCTACACATGGAACCGTAACAGCATGAAACTACACATATAAAGTTAAAGTAGGCATGATTCTACACATGGAACAGTAACAGTATGATAATATACATAAAAAGTTAAAGGTGGCATGATTCGACACATGTAACAGTAACAGAATGATACTACACATAAAAAGTTAAAGGAGGCATGATTCTACACATGGAACAGTAATAACATGATACTACACATAAACAGTTAAAGTAGGCATGATTCTACATATGGAAGAGTAACAGCATGATACTACACATAACCAGTTAAAGTGGCATGGTTCTACAAATGGAACAGTAACAGCATGATACAATACATAAACAGTTAAAAGAAGGCATGATTCTACACATGGAACAGTAACAGCATGACACTGCACATAAACAGTTAAAGGAGGCATAATTCTACACATGGAACAGTAACAGCATAATACTACAGATAACCAGTTAAAGTAAGCATGATTCTACACTTGGAACAGTAGAAGCATGATACTACACATAAACAGTTAAAGTAAGCATGCTTCTACACATGGAACAGTAACAGCATGACACTGCACATAAACAGTTAAAGGAGGCATAATTCTACACATGGAACAGTAACAGCATAATACTACAGATAACCAGTTAAAGTAAGCATGATTCTACACTTGGAACAGTAAAAGCATGATACTACACATAAACAGTTAAAGGAAGCATGATTCTACACATGGAACAGTAACAGCATGATACTACACATAAACAGTTAAAGGAGGCATAATTCTAAACATGGAACAGTAACAGCATGATACTACACATAAACAGTTAAAGTAAGCATGATTCTAATCATGGAACAGTAGCACCATGATACTACACATAAACAGTTAAAAGAGGCATGATTCTGCCATGGAACAGTAACAGTATGATACTACACATAAACAGTTAAAGGAGGCATGATTCTACACATGGAACAGTAACAGCATGATAGTACACATATACAGTTAAAGTAAGCATGATTCTACACATGGAACAGTAACAGCATGATACTGTGCATAAACAGTTAAAGGAGGCATGATACTACACATAAACAGTTAAAGGAGGCATAATTCTAAACATGGAACAGTAACAGCATGATACTACACATAAACAGTTAAAGTAAGCATGATTCTAATCATGGAACAGTAGCACCATGATACTACACATAAACAGTTAAAAGAGGCATGATTCTGCCATGGAACAGTAACAGTATGATACTACACATAAACAGTTAAAGGAGGCATGATTCTACACATGGAACAGTAACAGCATGATAGTACACATATACAGTCAAAGTAAGCATGATTCTACACATGGAACAGTAACAGCATGATACTATGCATAAACAGTTAAAGGAGGCATGATTCTACACATGGAACAGTAACAGTTAGCATGATTCTACTCGTGTAACAGTAAAGTGCAAAACTTGCTGCTCGGCTACACATTAAAAAACATTTTTTTGTAGGAGTAAGCCCTGTTCCATCCTTCAGTGTGTGTGTGTGTGTGTGTGTGTGTGTGTGTGTGTGTGTGTGTGTGTGTGTATGTGTGTGTGTGTGTGAGTGTGGGGGGGGAGGGGGGAGCTGTGCTCCTCATACTCCCACTACTTAAATATACTAACTTTTAGATTATTTTAGCTGCGGTAGCGTTTTCGCCTCACAGTTAGACGTTGCCCGTTCGATTCTCAGTTAAAGCGTCTACTGTGTGACGACATGCGTGAATGGGCGTTCCTTCGTTAAAGGTTGTGCGTTAGGCCCGGCAAGCCAGCATGTAAAACTCTACTGCCAATCATTAGCGGACCGGAGTTCTGCTGTGGCGACCCCTAACCGGGAAAAGCCGAAAGACGCACACAGGAAAGGAGATAATTCTCAATGATATAACAATTTCAGGCAGCATACATTTCCCCTTATTACCCTTATTTACTTAGAATTTTGGGGCACACACTATTGGGTTTTGAATATGCAACATGAACCCAATTAACATGCAGAGAACTGCCCATTACTCATGGAAGTACAGTGGTTCTCCACAACAATGGTGATAATGTAGTTGGTCTGGCCTCAGAATGACAACATTTGTCTTTAGATTTTTACATTGCTTAGTCTGAAGAACAGTATTTATTATTTCACTGTGTGAACCTTTCAAAGCACATCATGGTGAAAAGCAGAAGTCATATTTTCTTCTAGACAATATATCTAATCAGAAGTCCCCTGAAATATCAGCTGCACAAAAATGTCTTTACCAATTAATTCCTGTAAGAAAGTTTGGCTAATGCTTATTATTTGGCATCAGAAATGCATACAGACAATCAATGGTCTCAGTGACACCCTTTCCTCCAGTTCCCCTCAGAAAAAGTAGGTTAGTAATGCTGCTTGTGACACTGTATGAGTGCCTGAATTATATCCAATAACTGTCTAAGATGGTGGCAGCTGCCTAGCCAATCATTCGTAATTGCTTAATACACAGACTTTACTCTGATCAAAGGTGATGCCATTCTTGTTTTTGTATGACTGTGTGTTTGACTCTATTTTGGTAATGTGCAGCTCTGTCTGTATTACACTATCTAAAGTACATTAGTTTGTTCTAATACTAATTGTACCCATCAAGCTGTGTTTGATTCCAAGGTTGAAACAATGGCTTGCCAGTGTTTGGAATTTCTTGGGCCTGTTCTTTTGGGTTTTTTTTTTTTTTTTTTTTTTTTTTGATTGCTGCTGCGGTTTGTGTCCCTTGAATCCTATTTTCTAGATTCTGTTGGTCAGAACCTGGAACATGGAAATTTGCTTTACATTTTTTCCTGGGCTTGCTGTTTTCACTTTAAAAAAAAGTCATTATTTTGTCTGCATGTATTCTTCATACTGAAGAATCTGTTCTGGGCTTAATTTAACACTGTAAGCAATTTGAACAGCATAGTCATTGCTACTTAGACTATAGATAATCCTTAAAGTCAGTAACTATACATTCATATTATGTAAAAATATGTCCATTTTTCCTCTGGAGTGCTTTTTAAATTGCCAGGGAGAAGAAGATATATATTCAAGATATATTTCTTGCTGGTTTGCAGTTTTCATAGGGGTCTGGTCATTCCAGGGCCCAAAAGTTACATGCTTTGTAGATATTTGTTTGGCATTTTTATTTCTGCTAATTCCACTTATTTGTGCATCCATAATTTTTGTCATTATGTTGAAATAGTAATCTATTTTTTTCTACCCTCTGATAAGATTATGCACATGTATATCATACAATAGTTAAGTGACCACAGCATTGATGCTGTGTCATGTTTGCTATGCTAAGTTTTCTATTGATGTTTTTTCAACTATGTCACAAGTGTTATACTTTTAAGCAGCTTAGAGTTGGGTGCCAGAAATGGACTGTTATTGGACCTACTATTTCCAGGGGTCATCAGGTCACTAGCATGAGTAAGTGCCACTCTGTTATGAAACACTACTTTTTTCAACTTCAGCTGTGGATGATGTACTTATGGAACAGATTGTTTTTCTTGCCAGATATTGAGGACCTGTATACCACTGTCTTTCCATAACAAACCTGGCATAATTTCAGATTTGTTGTGAAATGCTGCCCTTATAATCTTATTAGTTGAACATATGAACATTTGAAAATGTTAATCCATGTATATTGGTGGCAGTTTTCCATTGAGTCTTCTGTGGAGGGCTGTCTTGACACATTTGGATTACTGGTTTACCGAATTGCCTCTGCTTCTTTATCTGCTTCAGTTTTCCATTTTCATTAAAAAAGGTTTTAATTGCTCTAGTTTTAAAAAAGGATAGCATAGACTCTAATGATATGTCCAATTACTCCTTTGTCTCTAAACTTCTATTTATAGTTAAGATTATTGCAATGACTGATTGTTCACAACTTGATTTAGTTCTCAGAGAATATCAAGTTTGTGATTTATTCCAGCCAGGTTTCTGCACTAGACATTGTATGAACATAGCCCTCACACTAACTTTTGATTACCTCCTTATGGCAAGATATTAACAGTACAATTTTTTCTGGTATTTTTTGTCTCTTAGAAAATTCTTTTAGATAGTAACAAGCTTTCTGTGAAGTTACATGAACTATTCTGAGATGGTTTGTCTCTGACATTGAAAGACATTGCCAGTGGATTGTGCTGGGATGAACTCTTTATCATCTCATCAGTCACATCTGATGTTCTATTTTGGGCCAGTTGTTGTTCTCCATGTACTTGCTTCCATTGACTGACCTCATTAGAAAGAAAAGTCTACAATGTCACTGCTGTGCTTACGATGCTGTTAATTTGCTGTATGCAGATTTGGAATTCACGCAAGATTGGATTGCTACCAATTTCTTGAGACTTAACATGGCAAAAATGTCTGCCATGGCTATTCATGCCAGCTTAAGAGATTCCAGTTATCCAGTCATAAGTCATACTATTGTTTCTAATGCTAATGGCCTGATATTTTTAATGAAGGTTAAAAATCTTGGTGAAATTATTGATTAAAGACTGATACCTAGGGGTCACATTATCTGTCATGAAAAAATCTTGATTTCACCTTTATAATTCTTCTCATATTAAGACCTCATTTGTCCAGAAAGTCTTTTTACTGTTGATACACACCTTCTTGTCTTAATTGACTTTACCTGGGACTTTCTAACAGCAAGCTTCATCCGATATAGCTGGTGCACAATTTCACATCTCAGGTACTTAGAAGTAGTTGACATGACCTTCAGAGTGCGTTGATTTTCAGAGTCTGCCTTGACTGATACTTTGATCATGCATAATCTTTAAAGCCCTGCTGTTAGTTAACTTTGCCCTGCACAATATGGCTCCTCCAAATCCTAAGGAGCTCTTGCCTCCTTGATGTCTGTCTAGTACCTTTTGCTTCTCTTCCATGAGATGGATGGAGGTGGTTGGAGTGCATTTGAAGAATTGTGGTACTGGTTCTTTACTTATCAAGGTGCATGCCTCTGGAATCCCCTCCTAGTAGTAGAGAGAATCTCCCATATAGGCAAGAGTTCCCTTGAAAGCCATTTATTTTAGTTTGCCTATGGCAGTGTTATCTATTAATTAATTAATTAATTAATTAATTAATTAATTAATTAATTAATTTACTTACTTATTAGCATTGTTAGCATTGTTGTACTTTGCTGTCTCTTTATCCAGTTGTTGTTTTAGATAACTTTTTTTCTATTTTAATGTGTATGTTGGCACTTGGGTACAGGCATGTCAATAAACCTAACTTTTGAAATTGAACTAAGGTATTAGAACACAAGTGCAACTGTCATGAACTTGGTTAAAACACATATATAAGGATTCAGTGTGTCATATATCCGTGAATGGAAAATTTCAGTTTTGCTAACACATTTAATGTTTGTGAATGTGAATAATAGTCATTTGGTCCACTTTGTTTATGTGTTCCCGTTTCATGCTGAACCAGTAACCTTAGCATCTAGTAGGGTAATGTAAGTACTCATGACAAAAGCTACAAGGAAACATGCCTATCTCTGAGTATTGGATAAGATTAAAGGAGAATTGCAGAACAATTACATTCTGAATACAATAGTTTTTTACACAGAGTGTATTTTGGTGCAGCAGTAGCGTTGTTGCCTCACAGCAAGAGGTTCTCCCATTCGATTCTCGGCTGGAGTGCGGGGAGTGCCTTCTGTGTGGAGTCTGCATGTCCCCTCTGTGGTTGGATGGGCATTCGAAAGACATGCGGAAATGGGCGTGCCTTCATTGAAGGTTGGACATTGAGTTGGCACCTCGGCGTTCGTGAAAATCTACTGCCAATCATTAGTGGATCGGAGTTCCGCTGCGGCGACCCCTAACTGGGAAAAGCCGAAAGACAAACGACAACATTTCCCAATAACCCCTGTACAAACCCAATTTAAACAAAGAAAAGACTTCGCTGTTTCTCTCCTGTGACAGTTATTATTTATTATGCAACATACTTGCTGGTTGGGAGAAAACCTCACAATAATTTCTTTAGGATTTTGTCTTTTTTATTACTACATTATACTGGCTAGTCACATGTTAAGATTTTAGAAGGCCCACATAGCAAGGTAAGTTGAAAGCCTTCATAAATACCAATCGCTGTGTTCATAACCCACCTGAGTGTATGGAAATTTACAGCTCTTTTACTCAGAGAATACAGGGAATAAACACCCTGGAGGAAAAGAATGGGCAACATAATGCCATCATCTATAAGAAGAAAGCATTGCAGAAAAACAAAATTACATTAGTATAGTTTTTCCCAATAAAGTCTTTTTGGGGGGGGGGGTAGATCAAGTGAAAATTAAAGATGCCTATATTTATTTATTTATTTACTTATTTATTTAGTTATTCATTAATTCATTCATTTATTCTATTTTATTTTATTTTATTCCATTCATTAACTGGGATGGTCTGGCTGAACTAAAGACTCAAGGGGAGAAAAGCTCCATTGTCACAGAAATGCTAGCAACATACATATGTCAATTTTGTTTGCAGTAGAGATGCAAGCATAAAGTTATTTCAGTATTACAGCTGTAGTCACAGACCTACTATTTGCAGCAAAGTATTGTAGTTGTTACAGAGAAAGTAAATGTAATAACAAATTATATATAATCATATGCATATATTTACAATTTGTGTGGCTAATAAGGGGAAGACTGCAGGAGATTACCGATAACATAGTAAGGCACTCAGAATAATTGTTCAGGGAAAGAAGAGAAAATGTTTGTAAAGAGTGACTGGTGGAGCTATAGAATGGAAAGAAATGTATTAAAAGAAAAAAGGACAGAAAAATAGTTATAGGCAAAGAAGCAAATAGAAGGTTATTAATGTTCAGACATAATATATAGTATCTCATTACGGTTTTACAAAATTAACAGTTCTGGTTTTCAGTGAAATGTTCTTTAAGTGACTGAGAAATGTTTTAATTTTTTTGTAGTCCTAAATGCAAGAGTAATCAGTTCCAGATGCTTGTCATACAAACTGGCAAATGCAATTTCCATAACGATTATGTGATTTATTTGTATATGGCTGACCTTAACGTCTTGAACAGAGCTGCCTAGAAGAGTAGTATTTTTATAATGTGTAGTAGTTTTGGGTTTTTATTTGGTAGGTATAGGGAGTTGTAAACTATTTTAATATGTGAATAGTTTAGTAAGTGTTTACATTTCCAGCAACTTAGTTTTTGGAGTGCTACATAGTGATGTTTGGTTTTGGAGGTTAGTGGCAAATTGTATTATTTCATGATAGCTCCATTTTAAGTAATATTGTCTTATGAAGTTTTGAAACAATAGGATGGGAGAGGCATATATTAGGCTGGAAGGGGCGAATGTATTTGCTGTTGCCTGCATTATCTGTTCTGTGAGAAATACATTTATTTTAAAAGGCATTAATAATTTATTATGGGTCTTTTGTACAATTCAGCTAATGTGGTGATCACATTTCAAGTTGTCATCAATGTTTACACCTAGAATTTGTTATATCTTAGATGTTCAATTATTGTATCGTCAAAATATGTCATTCTGATAGTAAAGTCTTGAGTACTGGTGTTACCCAAGCTAAAGACAATTAGCTTTGTGGGTGTGTGTATTTAGTACCAGTTTACAATATGGTTTTCTACACTGTGGAAAGATTTTTGAGTTATATAACCGTATCAGTGTTGTGGATGGACATATTAGTGTAGACTCATTTGCATATTAAATTAGTGTTGCATGTGTATTTATAGTTATTTTGTACATTTCATTCATAGATTTTTTTGAATAACAAATGTCCAGTCATATACCCTTGAGAGACACCTATTTTTTTCAGATTAGAACTAGGAATAAGTATCTAATCAAAATATCTCAACTTAGCCAAGGCTTTTGGCCCTACTTTCCATGCTGGTATTACTGTAACATTAGACAAACTTAATATAAACCCCTGCATTGTCCATTGGATTACAAACTGGCTATCCAAGATGGCATTTATTCTGCAAACATCCAAGTTAATATCCCATGAGTATGGTTGAACAAGATTGCTTATGACTGCAAACTAGCCACTGTTAGCCACTCATCAACTGATACTAATCAGCTCCAGCAAGGACTAGAATATGCACATATCTAGTGTACCAAATTGGTCTCAAGCTATATACAAAAAAGAAATCCGCTAGACCACTGAGTTCCTCTGTACAAAAAGATTTTATTCAGATAAAGCGCTTGTTTAAAAGCACTTTTCATCCGACAGAATCGTTGGACTTCTCCAGACAAAAGAAAAATGTTTGATACCATTCAAATCACGTTTAAATAACCAGTGTCATGTCACCTAATAATCAAGCAGTACACAGAATTACGTTCTCAAACTTCATAGTTACTAATGGGGCCCTACAACGATTCCGTCAAGAGCATTATGACAATTTGGACAGGGCTACTGCCAGTCTTATGATTGGCCAATACTGTCTGTGAATGGTCTCAATGCCCCTGTGCATAACATCCATAAATACCTACATCCAAGAAGCACACACACACAGACACAGACATATACACACACAGACACAGACATATACACACACACACACACACACACACACACACACACACACACACACACACACACACACACACACACACACACACTGATGTTATCTGTACTGTCCTATTATGATTATACATGCACCACCACATTCCCATATTGAATATCTCCTCCAGATGTTATCTATACTGTCCTGTTATGATTATATATACACCACCACATGACTCATTATAGCAATATACAATCTCATGTCATTCTCAAGTAGCCATGTACTTTATGAACTGCAGTGCTCTGCCAGACCTGCAGGTTAGAGATTCCCTATCCACTTGTCTACAGCACTGCACTAGACAACATGGTAGTGCATGTCTCATTATATTTGCTATAGATAACTTGATGTTATGTTTGCAGTTCTGTTGGCCTGGATTCCATAATGGTGTCATCAATTTATATTCTCAGTATGCAAACTGTCAATGTCTTCCTGGCTTCATGCAGACTATAGTCACAATTAAATATACAGCTGTTATATAGTGCCTTACAAAGTGCATATTTTCACATAGTGAGGAGTATGACCATGTCTGTTGCAGTAACATGCTTGTAGAGGATGGAGAACACCTGGCTGTAATAGTGGCTATATTGGTGACTTCATAGTCATTAGCCATTTTCATCAGTACCTTCCTTCTACTGCCACTTGTCTTTAGCTGCTTGTGCCACCAACAAGTTGATTTTAAATGGCTCTTAGTGGAAACCAGTCCACTATACAACAGCATTCAGTAGTGACTGAAGTGGACAATGAAGCTAGATCTAGATGTCAGTATGTCAATCCAACTAGTTTCTCTTTGTATGTACTTTGTCTATGAACAGCTCCTTTAAATTCACTGTACTGTCAAAAATCTTAGAAAGCATATCTAATTGAAATATAAATAAGAATTTGGCAGTTTAAACTGTTTCACTGCACATTATTAGAAAACTCACTATGAAATTCATGTCAGAATATAACAGTTTTTGACTTGTCACTATGAAACTGCAGTTATCACATTTGTGAAGTCTTCTCAATAAAAGTCTATGTCATAAAAGTTCATTAAGTACTGAATATCCTCATTATGAGTCTGCTTTTAGAAAATTAGACTAAGTAGAGATGGTTATTTTTTTAATTCCTTTTTTTCCCCTTGTTTTTTTTTTGTTCACAGGATAGCTCATGCCCACATCCATCACCAGGTCTACCAGACTCTCCTTTCCCTCTGGACTTTCCCTAATTAGGGCTGAAGCCAGAGTGGAACCTAAATATGTCTTGGAGGGTTGTTTCTTCAAGTTCAGCAGTTTGTTTTTTCTTTTATGAACTAACTTTGTTTTCTTGCCACTCCCCAGTGATCACTGGTGTGTTCTTGAGCAGGTGTGCAAAGGTGATGTGCTGGTACATCACGCCACCACTGCAGCAGCTCAATCAAAGCCTACTACCCTATCCTCTTTTGGACCTCTACTCCCTCTTATGTCCCCAGCCACAATCAGGGATTCTATGTGAGAACACCCATGCAAGCGCCCTAACCGCAAAAGGATGGTCATGCCCTTCCCTACTGCTACCCTCTCAGTCAGTCACCTGAATTGCTAATTGAACCCAATCTAACTGGGCTGTAGTTAGGCCTTTATTCCGCTATGCCACCAGAAACCTGAAGCTCATGATATTTAATACTGTAATTTTATATTTTCCATATACTTTTCTGATCACTGTAAATGGTAAATTAAATGTGCTAAACATTTTCAAAGGTCAATTATAAGGTAGTTTCATGCAGTGAATGCAAACATTTCAATCTGGCCTGCAAAAACAACAAATGATCTTGTTTTGAGATACTGTAAAGAAATTGTGAAATAGCAGGGCTGAGGGTTAAAACAATGAAAGCTACAAAGCTAAAAAACCTGCATTTCCTAAATTAAATGCAGGCTGTTAGATGGCATTTCTCAATATTTAATCTACATTTTCAATACACTTACCTGATGACCTTTTCTCATGAAACCATATTGAGGTGTTAATATGCAGTGACAATTCCAAACTTTATGAAATGTATTCCCATAAATGGCATGTAAAATGCAGAGAACAAAGAGCTAACTCTTGTGATATAGATGGCTATGACCTTGGCACCCCAAATTGCACAGTTTTAGTCACTGGCCATAGTACTGGAGGTTCCCACTAAGGACAGAGAGGAGTGAGTAGCCAAAACTGGTTAACAAATACTTACACTGCAGGTGAGTATCATGATTATGCAGACATGAACATTTGCAGTTTCTCCACATAACTGAAGCGGAACCATTTCAGTCAGCTGACAGATGGATGACTGGATCATTGAAGAATCTCATAACTTACTTCCATACAGTGACATAAGTCCTTGGCTTTTGCTTCTCCCTTGTGCATTTCAGTGCCCAAGAGCAAGGAGTAATAAACAGACTAGAAGGGGATATAACTTCATGATCACTTGGAGGGGCAATTGTTTTAAAGTATATAAAAGCTATCTGAAGTATAAATAAAATTGTCTGTGGAAAAGTTGAAATGTTTATTCTATTTAAATGTTGCGGCATAAAAGTAACATTATAACAATATTTTTTCTTGAAAATTCAAGATAGAACATCTCCCTTGCTTTGAAAGTGGATTAAAATCTAAAGGTATTATAATTTAATGTGTTTATTATAATTTAGGGATATTTTATATGTAAATGTGTCAGAACAATTCTATACAAATATTATGAGAATATTCCTAACTATTTTGGAGATATGATCCTCCATGTACAGTAAATAAAAAGAGCTCCAAACAATCTGTGATAGGGGCATGGCATTCTTGAAAATGGTCATTAGTGAAAGAGTGAAGCAGATTCTTTTTATTACCTGTAAGCCATAGCCATGTCACTACTGTTGGATATTTGCAGAGGACTATGTTCTGGACTACAAGGTACACACTATAATACAGAGATGATGAGCATACAGCACTACAAATGATGTAGAGTCACCTGATAGCGGAGGTGACAAACGGGTAACAGCATGTGAATGTAAAGTATCTCTCTCTCTCTCTCTGGAAACAACTGAAGCAAAAATAAAAGTATAATATAGAAAATAGCATGCAGGCTAAAGGCTACATGCACTAGCTATGCCCTACTCTAGCTCTAGAACACTAAGATCCACCAACAAAGAACTGCTAACAGTTATCAAATCTAACAATGGCTTTGGGGATTCCCACTTCTCTAACCACGTATCTAAACTTTGGAATACACTACCGCGAACAATAATTAATTACATCAATGCAACTAAATATAAACATCTACTGTACTTAAGGAACACCTCATCAACAACTGGATGTGCCCCTGCAGAAACCAAGGCTATTTTATACTATCTTTCACATAGAATTCTACCAGGTCATACTATCTTATCTGATCTCTCTTCCATCCTTTTGTCCCCTCCCTCTAATTACTAGCAAGAATTGATGCCAAAGGTCCTGCCTCCCCCCCTCTTCTCACTTTCTTACATATCTTGTTCTTTACCACTGTTGAGTGTAAGCATTCACTTCAGACTTGGATTTGAGATGAGAGAGACAGACAGACTGGGTCTTACCAACTCCTCTCAACATGTCCTTGTAACTAGCAGATTATGGATCTCTCATCATATATTATCAGCCAGGTTATGTGGTTTGTGCTACTTATCTGATCACCCTGCATAGCTAATCCTGGGTGAATTTACCATATGAGTAAACAGTGAATCCAATGAATTAGTCTTGGCATTCCTCCATATTTTGGAGGACTTTAGTGTGGCGTTGGAAGTTTCTTCTGTGTCCCACTTTAGTTTCAATTCTCTCAGGTTAACTCTTATATATTCAGTCACATCACACTTTTGAGGTAGAACTGCTGTCATGGTATTCTCACTACCTCATCCATTTTATTCTTGAGCTCTCTTGTCAACTCTGGTTAACAAGTAGAGCCCCACTTAATTAACCAATGTCAGGACCCACGAGAGTGAGTCCCAAAATGTGGAGACTGAATGGCCAAAAGAACAGACTTAACATATACTAAGTCCAAAATGCCATTTTTCTGAATATTCCCTTTTCTCTGAGGTAAAGCGATCTCAGAGTTGGTATATATGTGTGTGTGTGTGTGTGTGTGTGTGTGTGTATATATATATATATATATATATATATATATATATATATATAAGTTTAAGGAGTGGCGGGGGCTAGCCCCAAGGTGCAGGGGGAGCTTGTCACCCTCTACGAAAAGAAGTTTTAAGGAGAAGAGAGATTTTCGAGATTCGCTCTTCCCCTGTGTTTTTGGTCTCTCTCTCACTCTCTCTTTTTTTTTTTTCAGCACTCGGCATTTTAAGTGTTAACATTTTAATAAGGAGCCCACAGTGGACCCAATATGTAGACTTAAGGCATGCTTACTAGTGTAGACCTGGTTTTCATATTGATCACTGTGTATCAAACTGTATTGCTAATTGTCTTGAAACATTGGTGGCAGCTTATATTCAGTCATCCATATTTACAATCCCTGATTATCTTGACACTTGCAGGTTTGTTGAGTTGATCATTACCTTTGTGAGTTAAGGGTGCAGGGGCAAAGACTGCATTTCTCATGGAGAACATGCTTTCTATATGATAAATTAATTTCTTGATACTTATTACTTATTATACAATTCCTCCTCTAAAACGTGCACTCTGATTGGCCAGCCCAACCAGCGTGCCCGTTGTACATCCCTCAATATACTAACGGAAAAAGGTCCAGTCGCCCGGACTTTTTCCGTTAGTATAAAACACTGTCTCGCTATGTTAAAAGAGTTTAACATAGCGACACAGGTTTAAAAAAAGCAACGCAGATCTCCGTTGCTTTTTTTAAAGCTGTCTCGCTATGTTAAACTCCTTTAACATAGCGACACAGTGTGTAAAAAGCAACGGAGATCTTGCGATCTCCGTTGCTTTTTTTTAAACCTGTCTCGCTATGTTAAACCCATTTAACATAGCGAGACAGTAAAAAGCAACGGAGATCTTGCGTTCTCCGTTGCTTTTGCCCACAGCTCTGATGTACTGCGTAGGCATGCGCAGTACATCAGAACTGCCGCGGAACACCAGACAGCTGCGGAAGGGCAGCAAAGAGGCATTATACAATGCCATTATTTAAGAAAAGTAATTATTTCTTTTCTTAAATAATGTCATTAATAATAACAATAACCACTTCTGGGTGTGGGTAATGCTGGATTTACCCACGGTTGTCTTTGTTTGGTCCCTCGGGCTTCGCCCTCGGGACCAAACCACGCCAACCGTGGGTAAATCCAGCATTACCCACACCCAGGCGTGGGTTATTGCTATAATATCCCCTTCAGAAATGTCACAGAAACATATTTTTTTTCCTAGAAATTCTTCCTGCATCAAATTATGCATCTAATTATTCAGCCATGGTTTCCAAATTATTAGCAGGCTATGAAGACCCCCTGACTGATTATCCAGAATGTAAGTGATTGCTCATTTCTTTGCAGATAACATTTCTTCAATTAACCATACCCTTCCCTAGATTCATCTGTCTTGTATATGGCAACTTTTGATTATATCAGACATGAACAAACCAAGACATTAGCTGTAACACAGCATCTAAAATTTTACAGGCTGCATCCTAGATGAACAAGGCTTATTACATCTCACTTGGCATTTTTAAGTCCCATTATTATTCAAATGATCTGGTAATCTCTAAGAACAGTGGTATTTCATAATTGAAAGAAGCACTAATTACCCCTGTTTTTAAGAAACATGACTTTATCCTGATAAATGGAGAATTGTTGCCTGTTTATAACCTTCCTTTTTATGTAAGGTTATTAAGAAAGTGTTCAATATACAACCACTTTTGCATAAAACTTAAGTTTATTTGAATTTCCTTCAGTATTGTATTAAGTCCACATAGAACGCTGAAAGTGCACTTGTTACAGTGGACAATAGCCTGTCACTGGTAATGTAACAGATCAATGTTCCTTATCATGCATCATCAGTCTTACTGTGAACTTTCTGCCAGCGCCTGGAAGAGTTTGCTTCTTATCTCTCAGGGCACACTCAGTGTGTTGCTTCAGGTTTATGTTCTTCATTTGTCAACCCATTGCACTGCATGGTTGCACATACATTTGAATTTGGCTTGCCAGTCATTCACACAGAGCATGCTTCCCCAAAAGGTATCATTCAAATGAGATGACTAGAGTGTCACTGTTTTGCTGATGCTATTCAGCTTTAATTCTATTTTTCTCAGGAAAGTACATCAGATATTATCACTCTTGAAGCCTGACTGGATTCCATTTTAGTTGGAGGGATCATAATTAGCTTAAGTTTACAAAGTCAGAAGCCACACAGATGTATGATTTAGACATCCTTCAGTGCCTTACCATTTGCCCTTAATCTTTTTATTAAGGAAATACCTTGGAGTTTAGTTCAAGCATCTATGGTCTTGGAGTGTTTCTTGATCATATGCTAACACCAAAAGACCAAGCATCAGCTGCAATGAGGTCATCAAACTATCATCTCAGAAACGCATCTAGGATTAAAGCCTAGTACATTAATAATCAATGAAGGACTTGGATCATGATCTTGCAAATATAGATCCTGCATTATTGACATTTCACCTCAGCTGCTGCAGGGCTACCCTCACACTATTGATTGTCATCTCAGACTATTACAACATGTGCAAACTCTGTTGCTGTAGTATTTAGCGAAAAATCCCCAGGCTGATTAACTCTCTAAGCACCGACTGGCCGCAACTGTGAGACCATGTTTTCAAGATCTTGATGCTTTTGTATCAAACCCAAAATCATCTGTTGTCATAAGGTTCTGATTCCTTGTATTTCCACCTGCCACATCATTCTGCTAGGGGTGAGCTACATCTTAAAACATCTGGTAAACAATCCTTTGCTACCTTATAATCTTTCTGCGGGATTTGCTGCCTTATTGGAATTATATAAGTGATTCCATGGATTCTTTTATGTCATCCCTGAATTTTGACTGATTTGAGAATGCTAATCTGAATCCAGTATATTTCCATAAACCATTTTTATGTTTATTGTATGTTTTAATAGTACTTGAATTAATATTTTTCTTCTGCTCTTCATATTATTAAACTGATTCAACTCTAATGATACTGCATGGACTGAAGGACTTAAATAAATACCATATAAAACAATGAAGTTTTAAATAACTGGCCAGTGCAAAAATGGTTGAGGGCTATATGAGGGAAAGAGTGATACATGAGAAGCAAGTAAAATCCAGGGAACATGTTCAAATATATCTGAGGGAACAGACAATGTTAGGAATGCCTTTGCTGATGACAAAAGGAATAGGTGCAGGGCAGGGGATAGTAGAAGGATTTAATAAAGGACTTGGAAATGCTGAGAAACTGGACAGAAAGATGGCGGTTTACTCTGATATGAAATATCAACTGAGGAAATGCAAGCAAGGGCAACAGAGCAGAAAGAATCTGACAGTGTTAATTGCACTGTTGGAGTGGACAGACAAAAAAGAGTGAGGGATTGTGACTGCCATGAACAAAATGCTAAGTATATTCTAACTGAGATGGACTCTAAAAAGCCTGTAATATGAGTATTGCATGTGGCTCTGAAGGCCAGAATAGGAGCAGGATCTCTAGCTAGTGGATTTAGTCAAGAAGGAAGCCATGACAGATAAAGTTGAATAGAAGGTGGAATGTATGAGCAGACACTAGAGAAACAAGAGCGCCTATCTGAGATGATCACAAGAGACAGGAGAGTTATGATATGACTACATAGCATCATGTTGTGGAGAATGGATAAGGAAGGATGGATGAGACCAGGCAGTAGGTTGCAGGGACCAATTGCTTTCTGGGTCTGTAAAAGTACTTTTCATCAGAGACAGTGTCTGGGCTCATGGAGTAGTTTTCTGGAATGTGCAGTGCAGAAGGAATCTATGGAGACATTCAAGAGGTCATGTGAAATGGATGGAAATGAGGCAGAATGTAAAGTGCACTTTAACAGTACTATATAACTGCCTCATTTTATGATGAAACAGATATTATATAATGCAACAAATATTCACATTGAAGCAAGGCTTGTAAAAAGTACTTTCTTCACTAATAAACTGAGGCCACTTTTATTCCAGAGGCACATATCTTCATATATATATATATATATATATATATATATATATATATACACACATCTCAGCATGTATTAAGATGCAATATAAAATATTATCAGTTTTTGAAAATAAACAGTGCTTCAACACTGATTCATAAGTTAACAAATTTGCTTCTAACAGGATTAAATGTTATCAAGTCATTATAGGTACCATTAATGCTCAGGAATAGACAGTTATTTTGCAGAAGTTCGCAACATTCACTTATACCTTTCAGTTAGTTAGCAAAGCTATCATTTATTTAAATGTGCAAGTGAACCATTGTGTCTAAGAGCCTTTTTTAGGATAATCCAAACTACAAGAACAGGGGTAAATGCAATACATTTGGGCAGTTAACAGTAGCTGATTAATGCCAGTTTTTTTAGATATGGGAGGCAAGTGGAGGACCCAGTGGGGAAAAAATGTGTACTGCACATAGATTGCTACCAGAGGTCAGGACTGAACCTCAAAACCTGGATCTCTGAGGCAGAACTTTAAAATCACATATGATTGTAATTTAAAATGAACGAACATAGTAATAAATATGACTGTTGTGCTGCTATTTCAAAAGAAAATACATCTCCAGATAAAGTAATCTAGACACAGTCATTTTTTAATCTTTAAAATTTAAAAAACATTATCTCTTGTATATATTTGTAAAAACAGCTCTCAAAAATGTTATGTTCACCACATCTGTTTACTTACTGCAAACTACTTCAGTTACAATGGTATGCGGTTTGAAGCAAAGGGTTGAAAAAGTCAGAATTCAGATAAATTAACCACAGATAACATTAATAGCTGTGTGAAAATCTTCTTGGCTTTAAGTTGTAATACTCCCCCTTGCAAAGAATGTGGATTGCTGTCAGAAGCATGCTGGTGTTAGGGATGCTGCTAAAAAGCACTGCATGTGCTGAACAGATGTATGAAGGAAACACAATGACAAAGTGTATGTTAAAAATCTCTGAAGACCTCAGTAAGGGATTTAATAAATAAAATTCTAAGAATGCATAAAGGCACATGCTGTAAGTTTAATGTGGATGTTAGAACCCTAAAATACATTAAAGAGAAACGAAACCTAATGCAGCTCAAAGTGACAATATTGCATACCACTGCAAAGAGAGTTTTCTTCTTTTTGTCCATCAATGTAGACTGTAAAAATATAGCATAACTAAAGCTTTAAAACATATTCATAAAAAAAAACAAAAAACGAAAACATTAAGGTAAATGTACTACTAAAGCATTCTGGAAGTAAATGCTGTTCCCTGATGATAATCATTAGGCAGTTTGAAATACAACTATTCATTTAACTCCAGATGGAGGATATATTATCCTCAGGCTTGACAGAACACTAAGAAAATTTCTACAAATGACTAAAGTCTGTTGTTGCTGTGTCTTTCGGCTTTTCCCGGTCAGGGGTCACCACAGTGGAACTCCGGTTCACTAATAATTGGTAGCTGATTTTTACGTGCCAAGTTACCAGCCCTGATGCACAACCTTTAATGAAGGTACGCCCATTCACGCATGTTTCCACACAGAAGACGCACTAGCTAAGAATCGAACCGGACAGCGTCTTACTGTGAGGCAACAACGCTACCGCAGCACCACCACCGCGTTGCCACTAAAGTCTGTATCTATTTAATTAAAAGGCTTCATGACAGACAGATTACTTTTGTGATCAGCATCTAAAAATATGATCAATAATTTTTTTATGTATATTGAAAGAGTGGCAAACTGTGTACAACTCCCCCCCCCCCCGTAAAAAAAAAAAAAAATCAGGGGCCATGTCTACTCACACCTGCAGCTTAAATATTTTAACTGTTAGATCACAGTAACTTGCAGAAAAGTAAATTCTCTAACTCATTGCAATCTTGATATTTAAAAGCAAGGCAAGCTGACCTACATTTGTGGTTGCACATTAGCATGTCAGACACAAATGGCTCAAGTGTAGATTGGTCCCCTAGCTAAACATAAACTTGCCATACGAGTTGCATTGCACCTTGTGGTTTCCCCTTGTTAAGACTCTAAAAAGTAAGTTTTAAATGAATAAACAAAAGGTTGAAAATGCATTTAAAATAAACTTCCCTCATAATATAAGTCCATAATAATGTAAACCTTATTTATAATCAAAGTAATTGTACTATATACCAAGACAAACAATAAAATACATATTGCTAAGATATAAGAGGGATATATTTTCTAAAATTGCCAAACCAATATAGACACCATGCATGAAACAAAACAATGAAGAAAATAAATGCAGAAGTTATTTTTTAAGTCTAATGATGCCCTTCAAGGTTGGAGTTTTGAGGGTGAGATGGCTCTCTGCCAAATGTGTCAGGCCTCACAACACCACTTGGAAGTTTAATTTTCCAGTAATATATTTGAAAAAATATAGCGCAAACTCCAAAGGGTATAACATATGTTTAGTAGAACTAATACTCCAAAGGGCATAACATATGTTTAGTAGAACAAAGGGCGTAACATATGTTTAGTGGTACTAATACTCCAAAGGGTGTAACATATGTTTATTGGTACTAATACTGCAAAGGGTATAACATATGTTTAGTGGTACTAATATTGCAAAGGGTATAACATGTTTAGTAGAACTAATACTCCAAAGGGTGCAACATATGTTTAGTAAAACTAATGCTCCAAAGGGTGTAACATGTTCCGTGGGGTTTACTATTAGAATGTTGAAGCGAACTCCATCGACTGTACTCTTGTCAAAAACAGAAGTTTGAAAACGGTAATATTAAAGACCAAAAACCAACCTAGGAATGGTTTTAACATGGGTCGAGATAGGTGTTCAGTGTTATTGCCGAACTACAAACCTCTCCCCTATCTTGACCCATGTTAAAACCTATTCCTAGGTTGGTTTTTGGTCTTCGATATTACCGTTTTCAAATAACAGTACAGTTGACGGAGTTCACTTCGACATTCTAATAGTAAACAGTTTTGTGGTACTAATACTCTAAAGCATGTAACATATGTTTATTAGAACTAATTCTTCAAAGGGTGTAACATATGTTTAGTGGTGTGAGCTAAACACTTCCCCATGGTGGCTGAATCGTATGCCTGCTTCATGAATTTTATTTGGCACCATTTCCTTGCTTGAGTGCTTAATATCCGTATCTTGAATGTGTTAGCTTTTTGTGCCAGGAAACTTTGCGTGACCTTAGAATTATTATTTATAAGTAATGGGGTGTAGGAAGTCACCCACATGGGTCAATGCTAGAGGCTTAAGTTTTGTTTTTTAAGATTTTTAATTTGGGTGAAGCTTCAGCTATATTTATTTGTCATATTGAAGTCTGACCAGTTTAATCTCAGGGAGATGAAACAGAAGTGAAATGAATCCAATATCTGCTGTGATTTCTCAGCAGCAACAGGACACACCTGCTTAGGGAAAAGGTAGTACTGTGCAGCAGCAGGGGAACACTTGACATCTTGGATCAAGGATACTGAGCTGTGCATAGTTTGGTGAATACATTTTTGGACTATTAATTAAGGTGCAACACTCCACAGGGGGCTAGTGATGGCAATACATTCACAGCTGCTGGTTTCTGTCTCATGACCTTAGGTTCTCACCATGGCAGCTGGCAAGAAGTATAGCCAGAAATAAAACCTTCAGTCCAGAAGATAAAACAAAGGTAATTAAACAGAAGGATCTCAGTGATATCACTCAGTGGGGAAATATATTTTCTTTGAGTTGATTTCACTTATAACAATGCACATTTAAATACCTTTCTAACTAAAAGTATGTTCTGACAGATGGTTGCAAACACTAATTTTTTATTTTAAAACGTCAACCAGGAAATATATGCAATGACATCAAAGTCCATATGTACCATCCAGTGTACATTCCGCAAGTAATATTTACAGTATTTTAAGCAAGCAATAATGCCCAACAGGGTGTGTGTTATTGTGGAAATAACACCCATTCATGGGGTGTTCTGAGGCCTGATGCCACAGGTGGAGGGCCTCTGTATCCCTGGAAGGGCATTTCTCCCACAATAACATACACCCTGGAGGGCATTATTGTGCTTAGACTGTAAAAGTGTTGTGTTTTGCTTACTTATTTTTTTAATTACTATATTTTTATATATTTTGATGAAAAATATTTCCTCCACCTAATGTTTTAAACTTGCTGTAGTATTTGTCCCATTCCCCTTCAATAAACACATCACACCAAATGACATTTGATGACCTTTATTAAATTTCCATAAACATGATTGTTAACCAATATTCATTAATTTCAACTAAAACATGATATAGGCGAAGATAGCATCCACATAACATTAACAGAGGACAGTGTGACCCCACTCATCCTGATCAGTAAGCAGCGTCCATACCACCACTCACGCACTTAGGAAGCAGCGTACCACCACTCACTTCATTTACCATTTATTGAATTACACCTCCAACCAAGTAAGCAGCTTACCACCGCTTGTTTATTTACTTAACAAGCAGCGCAACCACTCACTTTCCTTTCCCAGCTTATTCAATTGAACATCCAACACCAGAGGGGGAAAAGAAGAGGGTAAGCCTCCTCTCTTCTCTGCCCTAATTAAACTGAAAATAACCGCAAATCTCCACTAATAACAAAGGGATGGAAGGCGGGTAGTAAGTCCACACGAAAAATGTGACTCCTACTCCAGTTACACTTGCCTACGACCTTTTAAGCCCCTTCCTACCCTTACCTAATTTCCTCCCAATCATCACTCATTCCTATTTAACCCTATCCTTCCCTCTATTCACTCGATTACTGCTCCTCTATATATCTAGACCCACTTGAAGATGTCCCTGGACAAATTGGTCTGTTCCAAACCTCATTTGTCCTGGTCCCCTCCAGTAAACACATCACATTGAATAACCTATAATGACCTTTTTTAAATTTCCATAAACATGTTTGGTAACAGATATTTATTAATTTCCACCAAAACATAATATAGGTGAAGATAACATCCATGTAACATTAACATAGGACAGCGTGACCCCACTCATCCTGATCAATAAGCAGTGTCCATACATCCACTCACTTACTTATGAAGCAGCATACCACACCACTCACTTAATTTACCATTTATTGAATTACACCTCCAACCAAGTAAGCAGCTTACCTCCGCTTGCTTATTTATTTATCAAGCAGCGCAACCACTCACTTTCCTTTCCCAGATTATTGAACTGAATGTCCAACACCTGAAGGGAACAGAAGAGGGCAAGCCTCCACTCTTCTCTGCCCACCAGCCTGACCAGGCTGTTCCCCCTCTCTCCGACCAAACTTCCAGCAACCTAGCCACTATTAGTGCATTAGGCCAAGCATCATTCGGTGTACCCCACCCTTTTCAACCAAACTGGATCCGAGTCATCACCTCCTAAAACCCTATCACATAACTAACAAAAATAGCCAGTTGCCTAAACAGCTGAAAGCAAACCACTGATCTCTTTCCTATGGTACATTAGCAAAACCATAACCTCATAAACTAGCATAACCACTGCACATGATCTGAATAATCCATATCTAACAACCAATGGAAGCTATGCAATAATTCTGAGGGCGTTATCAGCAGGGGGCACTTCATGCTATAGGACTGCAGCCCCCCCCCCCACCTGTAGAAGGAAAGAAGAAAAGAAATAAAAAAATGAAATGCACAAGAAAATCGTGAGTCCCAGAACTCCACACATGTGTGCTTGGAGTTCCTGCTACTAACAGAACTACAGACTGCTGTGTTAGGCAGTCCGGATAGGGGAGAAAGGCATTTCTGCCCTGCAGCCCAGAAGTCTGTGCAGTGATGGCCACACAGAACAGAAGGACATAGGACTGCATCACCCGCAGGCTAGAACCTGCAGCCTACTCTCACAGAGCCAGGAAACCAGCCATTGATTCTGCTGCTGCGACCAAATTAAGGTGTGTGAATCCAGGGCTGCTGCAGATTATTCAGGACTGTGGGCAGACTATGGAGAGGGAAACTGGCTGGTGTGTGTGTGTAATTCCTCAGTTGCTATATACTGGTGGCTAGAGAACACATTGTGGTGGGTAGAGAATACTCAGGCTTGAACCCTGTACCTTGGGTGTAGGTGGCAAGGGCCTGAATTCCCTACCCACCACCATTTGTAAAATGTTTGCAGATTTCTGCCTCATATTTGTTCTGCTCCTCATAAAATCTGTAGTTTCTGTATGTTTATTTTAACTTGCAAAGTCAGTAGTGCAGTGATGCACTGGTAACATTGTTGCCTAAGAGCTACAGGTTCTCTGGTTTGATTCTTGGCTGTGGTGCCTTCCGTGTAGAGTCTACATGTCCTCCCATCTTACAAAGACATGTGTCTGGAATGTTTGTCCCTGCTCTGCTGAAAATTGGCTTTTGTTCCAAGTCAGACTTTCCTGATTATCAAATGTTAAATAAAAATAAAAGGCATTTGAATTTCAGACTTCATATTCTTCAGAAAGCACATGGTAACACAAAACCTTTTATTCCAGCAATTTTCTAAGTTTATAACATGGATATTTGAAAGTTGTCCCTATTTTTGGGACTGTATTCCCCCATTATTGGCTTTGTCCAGGTTTTTTGTGCTAAGGTTGAGAGCTATGATGAGAACTGTATTCACTGAATATGTTTGGGGGCTGTATTACCCCATTACTGGCTTTGTCCACATGTTTTTTGCTATGAGGTTGAGAGCTATGGTGAGAATTGAATTCACTAAATGGTAGCCATTTAAGTTTGTCTTCCTCTCGTTCACAAAACAGCTGATTTGGCATAGTGGTATGTTGCTCCGACTGTTTTGCACAGGGTCCCCTGGGTTCAAGACTTGGCAGTGAAATGTATGGTGGTAACACAGCATTTTGTTCTAGCAACTTTGCAACATTATACAAGCAATGTTTAAAATGTGTCCCTGGGTTTTGGACTTTTGTCCCACCCCCCAATAAATTTTGGCTTTTTCCAGATTTGTTGTGCTGCAAAGTTCAGAGATACAGCTGAGTGTCAAGTAGATTTTACAAGGAGATGAGAGCTGCAGGGGAACAAAAGTGTAGTGCTGCTTATGCTGAGTCAGCTTGCATTGTTAATAGCACAACAGGTAGTTTACTTGCTTTGGATGCAAAAGGGTGTGGGTTCTACTCCCACAGTAGGTAGATACATTGCTGATACTGTACTGCCTTTTAAAGGGGGTGGATGCTGCAGTCCTTTTTGGTGAAGATACCTAGCAACTATGAACCTGTTATCAGTTTGCCATCCATTCCCTATTGCGATATTACTAGCTTATCATTTTTTTAATGCAACATAGGCAATTCATTCCTCAAGGGCAACAGACACTTTATTTGTAGATGAAACAATGACATATAAAGTTATTTGCTAGCAGCAACTTCTTCATTAGTTACAGATTTCTTTAATGCGGAATTATTTAGATGGCTTTTACTTCTTCAGAGATTGTGCATATTTACTGATACTGGTGGACTGTAGAAGTTTGAGTAGACTTTTATGATGGAAATGTTCTGAATTGGTCCGTTTTGTCATTATTGGTTCATGCATTTTGTTTCATTGTTTATTGGAAAAATGTTCAAAACAATAAATGTAAAATGCCATCTAACAACTGTACTGTATTGTACAAAGAATATAATTGAATACAATCAGGAAGGTGTTATCAAAGAGCATGTGTATGTTTTGTGTTCAAGGGGCCTATGATTTGAAAACAGCCCAAAGTTAATCTTGCCACTGGCAAAATGTATTTTCTTTGAATATTGGTTTCAATGCTTTCAATGAATGTGAGTTTCAAGGACAGAAATGTTTTAATGCCAAGTCTATTTTTCATTGTGAGAATGCATTGCTTTGTTTAGCAGATATCTATTAGGGTTTGTTCTGTAAAATGTAAAATTAAACTTTCAAATGAAATCCAAATCATCTCAGGAGTAAAGCAATATGCACATTACAGTGTTTATGGTAATTGGGGTGAAATAACCAAGGAATGGGTCATTGAAATGGCTGCAGGGGGGAGGCTCCATTCGACCATGAGTGTGTGAGGGGGGAAGGGCAGCAAACTCAGGCAGCCCTGGCTGAACTATACCTCTGAACTGTCCAGATTTTTGCAGAATGAATATATTTTTGCTTCTTATTTTTGTTTTATTCCTCATAAAATTTGTGGTTTTCTGGCAAATCATTTAGGAATGAAGTCACTAAATAATGACAGACATTGAGTTTCAGACATAATAACCTTCAGAGAAATGCATGCTAAAGCAAGACCTGTTATTCTATTAACTGTCTTAAGTTTATACAAGAGCAATTTTTAGTACTGTTTGTATGTTCCCCCAATATATTTGGCCTTGTGCAGATTTCCTGCATTAAGAAGTTGAGAGGTATGTGCAAATAAAATGCTTTATAGAATTAGGAATAGCCAAACTTCTCAACTGTCCCCAATTTTGGCTCAAAATGTTGCTCTCCCCCTAATAATCCTGCCGCAAAATGGCAATTTTGGAAGAAAACGTGGAGGGTTTACAATTATAACTGTAATGATCAGAGTTATAGTTTGCTTTTATTTCAAAAATGCATGTAGATGGTCTTATTTTGTCAGCTGCTCAAGTTAACAATACTAATATTAAAAAGGTGTCCCTTCTTTGACAGGTTGCCAGCTGTATTGTGTGGCAATTTTATAATTTTGCATCACATTTTGGTCTGTTTTTCATAAAATTGTGGTTTTCTGGCAAATTAGTGGCTAATCATTAAAGATTGAAGTTAGAAAATAATGGCAGACATTTGAGTTTCAGATTTCATACCCTTCAGAAAATTCATACTAATGCAAGACCTACTACTATTCTATTATCTTTCTAAGTTTATAAGAGCAATATTTTAACACTGTCCTTATTTTTGGGCCTGTGTCCCACTTCTGTGTATGGCTTTATCCAGATTTCTTGCTCTGAGTTTGAGAGGTATGGTATGAGTGTCAGAGCCATCACCGTCAGCCAGAGACATTTCAAATTATGACAAACTTGTTGCACCCCATTCCCCATTGTAGTGGCTCTGGATGTGTCCAATCAAGGCAAGGAGCAGTTATGGAGTTAACTGTGCAGAGTATTCCCCCATCCAAGGTAGACCACAAGTACAACTGTGGCTTTTCATCTGTCCTTGATTTTTCAGAATGTTCTGGTTTTCTGTCATATTTTTATACTGTTGATTTATGCTTCTTATTATTCAGAAAATTAATGCTGTTGCAGTGCCCTGTTGCTCTGTGTTTAAGTAGCAATGCTTTAATAACCATCAGGTAAGCTTGTCAGAGATTGTAAGATGCAAGTAAGCTTTAATAAGCATACTGTTAAAGAATTACCAATATTGAAAGCCTTTTTGTTGTTGCCATGCAGCGAATATTTACATAACTAGATAACGTAGAAGCCTTAGGTATTGAAATGCATATGACAGTATTTGTAATAAAGGACAGGATTACAGTATTTTCAGAAGCTCATTACATTTGTTGGAGACTTGCAGTCATCTTTGCAGGCTTTACCCGTAAGCTAAACAGAATGCCAGCCTATCATGCGTGGTCCATAACTTGCAGTAATCCTTTAAGCAATTTATCTTGAGCTTGTTTCTTGTTTGCTGTTCATTTTTTTACTTTGATCATGTCTTCCCCATGAAACAAGGAGATAGTTGTCGTCAGGCAGCAGTCTTTGTTAGATAAACATTTTTACAAGTGGGGCTATCACAGAGATTGCTACTTTCAGCATGTTACTTGGTAATTTTATAAAGCTGAATATAAATTATAATTAGAACTGCAGTGCAAGAAGAAGTGGCTTGAGCTGAGGGATGCTTGTTTTTTATACTTGATTTTGACTGGCATTCCAGTAATGTATGTAAAAAGAGTAATTTATTTTTTCATGCCTCACAACCTTTGTGTTTCCATCTAGATATTAAGTAAGTTGTCATGTAGCCAATGCATTGAAATATTTTTTCTTCTACACTTCTTTTTGTCTTGATTGGACTCTCATAATGATGGTTTGGCACCCAGGGCAACATATTTAATTAAAGTTCCAGTTATGGTTTTGAGCATAGCTCCACCCTTTTCTAGTTGACCACACCCCTTCCCATTAGCCCCACCCATCCAGCTGTCTCCTGTAGCCCTCCTTTAATTTAAAGTCACCAGCCACCACTGATTACCAGCCAACTGGAAAACCAAACACTAAGCCATTTGCCACTGAAAACCACGCAAAGGCAATTGCATACCATCATGCCACAGTACAACCTCATTTCACTGCCTAATGAATATAATAACCAAATGAGATCTCATCACTTGAAGCCATGCAAAGACAATTGCATACCCTCATATCAGATCTCAGCCCCATTTTAACTGCCCAATGAATAACCACATGCAATCTCTTTTCAAAAATTCCATTCAACAGAACTCTTGCCAACACACCAAATACCCATTATAAGCAATACGAAACAAAGCACCATCCTGGCCTTTTATCAGTATGACCCCAAATGCACCACAAACAGTAAACCCAAACCAGGCCACCAAAACACCAGACCTAAAGCCGTCAAAGCAAGGCAAGCCAGACTGCATGCTATCTTGCTTAACTGCATCCATTTTTTGCCCAAAGAATAAGAAATGAGCTACAATTTAGTACATTCAGTTAGGCCTGCCTCCAGTGCAATCCCTGTACTCGCAACATCCTCGTTTACCAATGAACTGCCTTACCTTGCTCCCATTCTTGACAAATAACACTTTCCCTCTGAGCTCCTTCTGACAGCCAACTGTAAAACACATCTACCCATACAACCAATGCCCTACCATATGCTTTACTAATAAAAGGAGCCCCAACTCCTGCACCAAGCTTTAAACTTTAATGCAGCCTGACACACCTCAAACATGACCCACACAACTGTCATATGAACCCTAATCCCCAACAACTCCCCTAAACCTATTCCAGATTAGAACACCTAATAACCAACATCCCCATTATCCTTCCATCCTATCATCCAACAAGTCACAAACCACCCCCTAAATTAGGCCCGCAAACTCAACACCTCCCACAGCATTCATAAACAAAGGTAAATCCCCAGGACCACTTTAGTCATCTGCCCCAAATGCCATCCCTTTAAATTTCCTAGATACAACACAATAGTTACTTGCACCAACTTATTAACCCTTATCCCCAGAAACCTAATTAAGCTGACTAACCTGAAATGTCAGTGACCCACACAGCTGAGAACATCCTTAATCAGTGGCTTGGCCCTAGCTTCCCTTTAGCACCTTCATATCTGGTAAGTAAAATTGTCATACAGCTGCAAAGAATCCCAACTATGCCTAGCAAAAACCTGCTTAATTCTGCTTATCAATGAAATATCTGACTGCACCCATGTCCTCAAAACTCCCACATACCCATAATGCTCCATCAAAACCTTATCTACCCATAAAAGTCATACCCCGTACTACATACCTACCAGCTGAAGTCAGAAATCAAATGTTACTTGCGCTACTCACTCTAAAACCTTACCTGGTATTCAGCATGAATAAAACTTGTTTAAAGGGTTTATCTCCCTGAAAATACCATGTTTGGAACAACTACCACTTCATATCAAACACTTTCTTAGCTCTCTACTGAGAACTGGATGGTTACTGTAAAGTCACCCCAGAGGTCCCACCCATGCTCTTCCTGAAAGACAATTGAACAGCATGTGGAAACAACTGAGCTTGGCTAGTTCACCAAGGCACTAGAACCATTAACTCGCTGCCTTCTATGATCCTACGATTGTTGTGCTCCACCCTCCTCTGTGGAAAACCCATACTCCTCAAACAACCCCCATCCCAGCATTCCCATATCTCAATCTACCTCCACCTCAACTTACCCTTACATCACCCCCCCACCTCAAACTACTCCAACTCAGATGTGCCCTAATGATCCACACAGACAGATTACCTGCAACCCCTGTGCACCATTCCAACAATCACAACATCCTTGCAAGCAGAATCCATTACCTTTCAATTCCATTTCCGTCAGGACACTGACCATTGTTCATTCTGTGCTCCTGCATCTCTGACCTCTGTGCACCACCTGAACTGGGACAGCCATTGAAACAGCCTCAATCACATTTTGAACCCCTTTCCTTCAGGTCACTAACCAATGTTTGCTCCATTTCCATACCTCACAATCTGAAAAAAAAAAAAAATTAAGCACCTTGCCTTTCCAAAAAATGAACAGAGATGAGGTTCATACCCTATGCCTTGTGTGTGAACAAAGGCTGTAACTGCAACCTGTACTCAACAATAAAGTTACAGTGCTTAAAACAAGACAACACCTCTTGAAGGAGTGCCCCATCATTCTCAAAGTTCACCAATTCAGCCCCTTCCTACCTACAAGCTCTGTGAACCCCTCCAAATAAAACTGGCAATCAACCCAGTACCTTGCATCTATGCAACAGCACAGTATACTTAAGCCCATCCCCTACCACCAGCAGTAAATTACTGTAGCTACCAATAATGGAAGGACCAGGCCCCAAACTAAAGTCACTTAAATGTTGCACCTTGAAACTTGAGTAACAGATCCTGTACTACCATGAATGCTCTGAAGGGTATAAGCCTGAATCTCAAGAGTCAGTCATTGTTTTCTGACTTAATGATGATTTGATAGGCTCATGCTCTACCCCACAGCCCCAATGACCCCAAATCTCCCAACAGTTTCCAGCTCAACTGCACATGAGCAGTATTCAATCAATATTCATGGGTATGATACCTCCCGCGACTGAAACCATTACTAAACCAGATTTGCCTCAGCAAACACCCCAGCAGTAAAGACACAAGGCCAGCCTAGATTAGCAAAAGACCATAAAACCCCCCCATCTCAAGTGAACGTAGCAAAAGGAAACCACAAGCCACCATGAACACCCCACCCAACTGATCCAATAACCATTTAGTAAGTTGCTAGAATAAAAGGCCTTGTATTACCATGCAGTCTTAAGGACATGTGATCACCACAAACATTCAGAAAATTACATATTTTACGAGGACCCAAGTATATATGTAACGACCAAAATATGAGGCAACAAAACCAGAGATGTCTCTGATCTGCGAAGGGCAAGAAGCATGACTTGAAAATGCTAATCATAGATCAAACTTGTTAAGATGTGATCCAAATTAATCACACAGATCACATTCCATTAATAAACATTTCAAGTATGTTGGCAGAAAACAAGCTGAACTGAAAGAATAGAATTAAAATGCCCCATTCCAAACCTCCAGCAAATATAGCCAACTAACTTAAAAAGCACCCAAAAACAGTTCTACAAGTATTGCCAATAGTTTCAGACACCTACTGAAATTCAACATTTTCTCCTTATTATTTCTCTATCCTGTTTTTTTTTTGAACTACTGCTGAAGAGAAAGGCAGCGAGAAGTATATCCCTCCTGACTGTTAACAGAGCTATGCGCATGTGCAGCCAACAGCCGTTACTACGCAGGAACCTGACAGCCTACGAACGCCCCACCTAACACCAATAAACCTTTCATGACCCACTACCTCCCTCCACCACTCCTTGCACAATACCTCCTCCCTATCCTTACCTGACTGGTCAAGCAAAATGGATCAATTTATATTATACAACTCCCCCCATTAATATTCAAAAACTTGCACGCTGATTGGTCAGCATGCACGTTGTAAATCAGAGGTATAGTAATGGAAAAAGGTCCGGTCGCCCAGACTTTTTCTACTACTATAACTCCTTTTTCACACAGTTTCGCTATGTTAAACGAGTTTAACATAGCAAAACAGCTTTAAAAAAAGCAACAGAGATTCTCCGTTGCTTTTTTAAAGCTGTCTCGCTATGTTAAACTCCTTTAACATAGAGAGACAGTTTGTAAAAAGCAACAGAGATCTTGCTTTCTCCATTGCTTTTGCCCACAGTCCTGATGTACTGCGTAGGCATATGCATGCGCAGCACATCAGAACTGCCGCAGAATACCAGACAACTGCGGAAGGGCAGCAAGGAGGCATTATACAATGCCATTATTTAAGAAAAGTAATTATTTTTTTTCTTAAATAATGTCATTGTATAATAGCAATAACCCACTTCTGGGTGTGGGTAATGCTGGATTTACCCACGGTTGGCTTTGTTTGGCCACTCGGGCTTCACCCTCCTGACCAATCCACGCCAACCATGGGTAAATCCAGCATTACCCACACCCAGGCGTGGGTTATTGCTATAATCTACACTATGGATCTTCTGTGAAAATCTGGAGAAATGAACTCTATGCACGTGAACATTATACCTCAGCGATCTGCACTAACATGCCTAACAACTCTTGTAGCAAGAAACCCGACAATTATTAAATATGGCTCATAGCCACTTAGGAATCACCCATCCCAAAAGTTGGGAGAACAGCTAGTTTGTATTAACATGGCTTTTCTGAAGGTTCTGAAATGCAAGTGTCGGCATCCTTTACTCACTTCACTCATCAGTAACACCAAACTATGAGACAAAATCTGGCCTTGGACCAGTGAGATATAGAAACCCAAACATAAACGGGTAAATTATGTTTTTCTGAAGAAACAGGATGGCTGCACAATACAGCCACCCCCTACATAAATGCTGTGCCAATGATTTTAACCTTCCACAGCTCGAAGGAAAAAAAAAATAAAAAAATGAGTGCGGGCATTTCACCACTCAAGGAAAGACCCAGCAATAGCTGTAAGCTTGTGGGACAGTAAGAGCAAAACCACGAGCATGAAACCTCCACAACCCTAACGCTGCTATCGCTGCCTCTAATGAAAACCTCATTAGTAACCACTATACTTTCCAACCAAAAGCCTGTGAAATACACCAACCAGGAAGATACCAGACCTATATTCATGAGCACCAGGCAAACAAATTAACATGCAATTTTAATACCTATTCCATAATGTCTAACCACCAGATGTGATTAATTTTTTTAAAGCAAACTGCACATGTGCGTAACACAGCCATTATCTGAGCAAGCTTGCAGCCCGTGAAAGTTGTTCACAGCTTCACTACACAGCTTTCAAGTGCCAGAACACTGGGAGATGAACCACCACCATCTTTACAGATAACAGTATCCACTACACCAAAGCCCCTGACGCTCTAATCCTAACTACAAGATAATGGACAGCTTTTTTTCTCTTCTTTTAAGAGGAGTTCAAGAAAAGGCAAGCACCAGGATGAGAGGTCTTGATGTTTTGGTGAAACAAAATGAAACTCTGCACATGCAGGACAATAAAGGGATGAATTCCCCTATCCTATTCGCAATATTATTACCACATCTTGCATGCTCAGAAAGGAGCCATTCGACTGAAGATCCCGTAGCCCGGGAAACCATTCGTGGCTCAACGGCGACACACACCTGCACAACCATCTCTCTCACTTTCCCTCTTTTTCCTTTTTGTGTTTTGAACTACTACACCATAAAAGAAAAGAAACAAACATCCTTAAACGTGGCTCAAGTAACCCAAAACAAAAACAGCCCAAAATAAGGACCACTTACTGACAAAACAGAGAAAAGAAAAAGGGGGGGGGGGAGGTGCCAAAACAACCGACCATGCTGAACACTGCTGAGAGATGAAGCCCCACCATTCACCCCAAGCTTCCCATCTACACCTTACACCTTACAACATAGCAAGTCATCAAACCACCGGATTGGACCCGCATGATTCTCCTGAAGGGTAGAATCTCACACTTAACCGAGTTGTACCTCACCAAAACCATCAGGCAAGAAGACAAAACAGAAGGGGAAAAAAAGAAAACAGCACACTACTACCACACCTTGCTAGTGAGCATTACGCACCTGTTCCACATACAACCATTCTAAGGTCTACCTGACCACACCAATACCTACAGGTCATCTCAGACTCAGAACATGCCATAGCAAGTCCATGCCAAAAATGTGACTCCTACTCCAGCTACACTTGCCTGCAACCCTTTAAGCCCGTCCCTACCCTTACCTCATTTCCTCCCAATCATCCCTCATTCCTATTTAACCCTATCCCCCCATCCTCTTGATTTCTGTTCCTCTATATATCTAGACCCACTTGAGGATGTCCCTGGACAAATTGGTCTGTTCCAAACATTATATGCAAATGGTGTCCGAGGAAGCATTTTACTTCTAAAATATGACATTTAAAAAATATATCCAGTTATTTACTTTTTTTTTTTTTTTTTGGTTCCTTATTTCTAAAATGTTTGGTTTGTTGCCAGGCATTGGGGATTGAAGTCACTAAATAATGACATACATTTGAGTTTCAGACTTTATTTGCTTCAGAAAATGCATACTCACACACATCCTGTCATTTAAGCAACTTTGTAATGTTATAACAGCATTAATTAAAATCTGTTCCTACTTTTGAGCCTCTGTTCTCCCTTTATTTTAGACTTTATCCAGATTTCTTCAGCCGAGGTTGAGAGGTGTGCGAATCTCTTTACTACTACTGCCAGTCGTTGATCTCACTCACTCTCACACACTTGTGCTTCAGACAATGCATGCTAACACAAATCCTATTATTCAATAATTTTGTGATTTTTACAACAGCACTATTTAAAATCTGTTCTTATTTTGAGCCTTTGTTCCTCCCTTATTTTAGGCTTTATCCAGATATTGTGAACTAAGAATTCGAAAGGTATGCAAACCTGCTGCTGTTGCTACAGAACACACACACACACACACACACACACACACACACACACACACACACACACACACACACACACACACACACACACACACACACGCACGCGCACACACACGCACACACACACACACACACACACACTTTTTTTATTTTCAATTTCTTTTCCTTTTTTCCTTTTTATTTTACATTCGTCAAGCAGCAAATGTGCTGCTTAGTAAGCATAAAATAAGGGGGGAGGGGCATTAGGTTACTTTCAGTCCAAGCTCCACGGCAGCCTGATATTCTGCCATGAAGTGGCAGACTCATTTTTCAGCAGGCATCATCTGTAGATTAACACCCTACTGGAGAATGTTCATTCTCCAATGAGTGCAATCTACAAGTCACCCATTCTATAAGGAATATTAAATGTACTATCCAGTGTACATTCCACAAGCAATTTCTACCAAGATTCTAAGCAAGCAATAATGCCCAATAGGTTGTATATTATTGTGGAAATAACATCCACCAAGGGGTGTTCTGAGGCCGATGCTGCAGGAGGAGGGCCTCTACACCCATGGAAGGACATTATTTCCATAATAACACATACCCTGGAGAGCATAACTGCACTTAGAGAATGGGCTTTCTGTAAAATTGTTGTTATTTTACTTATTTTTTTATTTTTATCACTATATCATTTTTTATATTTTTTGATGTGAAATAGTTCCTCTGCCTAATGTTTCAAACTCTCTGTAGTATATGCTAATGGTGTTGGAAGAATCATTTTACATCCAAAATATAAAACTTAAAAAAAAATCCAGGTATTTACTTTAGTTTTTGTCCCTTAATCCTAAAACATTTGGTTTGTTGTCAGTCATCTGAGACTGAAGTTATTAAATAGTGACATACATCTGAGTTACAGACTTTTATTTCCTTCAGAAAATTCATGCTAACACAAAACCTTTTATTTAATCAAGTTTGTAATGTTATAAGAACAACAATTAAAATGTATTCCTAGTTTTGAACCTTGGTTCTCCATTTATTTTAGGCTTTATCCAGATTTCTTCAGCTAAAGTTCCAGAGGTATGCAAACCTCTCTACTGCTGGTAGTGGCCGATCTCACTCACTCTCTTACACACACATACACACCAAAGTGCTTCAGAAAATGCATGTTAAAACAAATCCTGTTATTCAAGTAACTGTCTAATTTTATCAGCATAATCTTTAAAATGTGTTAGCATTTTGAGATTTTGTTTCCCCTTTATTTTAGGCTTTGTCCACATATGTTGAACTAAGTGGTTGCAAGATATGCAAACTTATTTGCAGGGATCGCTCAATCACTCTCACTCCTCTCTCTCTCTCTCTCTCTTTCTCTCTCTCACACACATATACACACACACACACACACACACACACACACACACACACACACACACACACACACACACACACAAACCCTTCTGCTTTCATGCAAGCAAGCAAACATTCCCTCACACACACACACACACACACACACACACACACACACACACACACACACACACACACACACACAAACACACACCCTTTTTCTGTTTGAATTATTTTTTTACACTGGTTAAACAGCAAAAGTGCTGCTTAGCGAGTGTAAACGGCATGATTGATATTTCTCTCTCTCACTTTCATACACACATACACTGTCACACACAGACATAAATACATACACACACACTTTTTTTATTTTAATTTTATTTTCCTTTTTTATTTACAGTAGCTAAACAGCAAAAGTGTTGCTCAGCGAGTGTAAAATAATGGCTCAGTGAATTTCTCTCTCATACACACATGCACTCTCACAGACAGATAGATACACACACGTTTTTAATTTTCTTTTCTTTTTTTTTTTATTTTACACTCGCTAAACAGCAAAAGGGAGCAAAAGTAATATCTGCCAAGATTCTATGGAATATAACTCATATACGTCTGCACGAGTTAAAAATAAGCAAAGTGGCTTAACAGTTACATGAAGAAAATGCATTATTGTACATGATCAAGCTGGATAAGTTTCTCCAGCAAATCCTGTCTGAAGCTAAAATAACTACAACAGATACAGAGACATTTCATAGAGAAGTGCAGACAGACATGGTTAGAAAATCTATTATAGGAAACCATGGGAAAAAAACAGTTATTCAAACCTCAGGGCTAGCATGCAGAAAGGACCCAGACATGAATTCTGATGGTTTGGAATGACACCTCTTGTTATTATTTGCCAAAATAAGCAGAAGGAAAGGAAAGAAACTATAGATGTGTTCAGCTAATATCTGTTAGAAACTACAACACTTGATTTCAAAAACCTAGAACAAATAAAGGGAATGCATTTATCAAGTGTTGCAACTGATGCTAAAAAAATCATAAAATGTAAGCCTTATACTGAAGTACACATTTATGAGGAATTGTTTAAATGAAGGCTAACTAAATTTTAGCAGTTATCTGATTTGTGCTCCGTGTTTCTGGTAAAGGAAAGTACCATCTCTTTCTGAGGTATACTGGTTAACTGGTTGCATAAATCTCTAAGCTAATCAACAAAGAGCCTGTAACATTACTGGTCAATATTTTAATCTATTCTACAGATTTTGCAAGAAAAATAGATAAAAATGTCTGCTGTATTCAAGAATATAGATTCTGGGATCAGTACTTTGCCAAGAAACAGTTTTATTTAGTTAGTTATTTATTTGCCTTTGTTTGCCAAAAAAGTCCAAGTGGTCACAGTCCCTTTTTAGTGAAGGTCTGAGGAGAAAATCTCCAACAGAGAATACAAGTACAGACTAACAAAAAATATTGAATATAATTGAACAAAAGAGAAAAAAAAGCAATCACGGATTAGCATAAAACTATGGCATGAAAGGATTTAAAAAAAAATACATGGTACAGTTAAAGGAGATATATGCATATGATATAAGCAGTATCCAGCTGGTAAGTAACAAACACGTGTCAGTTAGTGTTTCTAGTGGACAGACTTAGGAAGACTGGTAAGTGTGGTGGTGGAGTTAGGAGACAATCATGTTGTGTTTGGAAGGATTTGGGTGAAAGTGGTAAGGATGAGCTGAGTAGACAGGAAGTGTGAGATGGAGGACATATGATGAAAGGGATGTCTTTAAATGAATATCTTTGGAGACTGTGGGATTATTTGTGTATGGTGTTGGGTGAAGTAGGGAGAGATGACAGGAGTTGTAGAGGCAAGTGGAAGATCAACAACATCGAGATATATACAGTGAAAAATCCTGTTGGCTGTGAATTGAATTGTTGAGGATTTGTAGTTTTCCACAGAAGGAAAGGCTAATTGGAAGGAGTAGATGACGTTCCCATTTCAGTTACTGAAGAAGCTGATGGTAGAAAGAAGTTTGTCAGAGGATCTCAGGGCTCAACAAGGGGAGTACCATGATATGAAGATAGTGCTATAAATATATTGGAAAATAGGGCATTATATGACCTTGTTTTAGCTGCTAGAACCTAAGCAGATTAGGGAGTTCAAACCAATTTAACTTTATGATAGCTTTGCAATGGTGCATGTAGTAGGCTGAGCTGGATATGAATTTGGCTATTTGATTATAAATTTGTTTCATAGATTCATGGGTAAAAACTTGGCTATCAGTCTACAAACTATTACAGACCTCATCACCATCCAAAAGCCAGAATCAAACCCTGTGCCTTGTATCTATGAAGTTACAACCTTACCCATTATGCCAACCTTCTAGTGTGGTTTGAAGGTTGGTGAAAGTGGAGGCAGCACAGAGGAGGGTGGCGAGAAGTAAAGAAGTTGCAATTATGTTTTCTGGTGGATTCAGTCAGATAGGTTTTGGTTCAGTATAGTAAGCCCTGTTTTTATGTTTTTTGGTGATTTATTGGATGTGCAGGTCAAATTTCATGTTTTGCCCTATGGTTATTCCTAACAGTTTAGTATGATTGGCTGCATATAGATCATGTTTTGATCTAGAGTTAGTCCCAACAATTTAGTAATATTAACCTGCTTAATGAAGGTCTCATTTGAAGAGGTGAGGTGAAGTTGGTTGCAAGAATGCCGTTGGTCTTTGGGGTGAACAGCAGCATTTTTTGGGGGGGTTAAGAACAAAGTTGGAGTCACGGAGCCAAGATTATACAGAATATAAAGATTGTTAGAGATTGTTTATAGTTTTTTTTTTGAGATTGTAGTTCATGCATGGATATAGTGTAGCAGATAATGGTGGAGTCATTTGCATGCAGAATAAAGGTAGAGACAATGGAAGATAGTTGATAAATATGCTGAACAGGATAAAAACCTAATATGGACCCTTGTAGAACCCTTACAGGAGTAGCAAGAGGAGAGGACGTAGAATCTAACCATTTAACACTTTGAAGTCTGTTGGAGAGGCATGAGCTAAACCATGAAAGGGAAGAATATGAGACTCTCAGATGTGAAAGTTTTTTTGAAGATGTTTATGGTGAGAGACTGAGTTGAAAGCCTTAACGTGACAGAATAAAACTTCAGATACCAAGGCATTCTTATTTCTGTGAGGGTAAACTATATGCAAAAAAGATAGAAGAGCTGTGCCAGCATTGTGAGGAGGATGAAAACTATGCTGTAATAGATATAGAATGTTAATAGAGATTAAATAGTGACACTATTGGAAGTGCATACATTTGTCCAGGATCTTAGATAACAGAGAGAGGATAGTGAAAGGCCTGAAGTTACACATTTCTGCAGAAGAGCAACCTTTGTGAACTGAAAGGATAAGGGAGTGCTTACAACACTGGGGTTACTGACATTCTTGAATGAACTTATTGCTGAATTTTTGCTACAGATACCTCAAATGATATATCTACATATACTGACAATCCAGTAATAACGCAAGGCTGTGATTGATGAAACAGCAGCTCTCATAAGGGTGGGGTTTGACAATATCATGAGGGAGATTAGTGGGTGACATAATGAAGGTTCAGGTAAATCATTCATTGCCTCAGAATGGGAAGGCAGGACCTCACCCAGGATGTAGTAAGCAACATTATTTTCAGGAAGTCTGTAACTTTGTGGACATGCCTTCCTAACAGGATGTAGTGACTTGATTCTGTGGTGTGTTGTATCACCAATGTAACTGAAGTCACTGCTGTGATCAGAGACTTCCATAATGGTAAGGCCTCAGATGTGGATAAAATCCATCTAAAGATGTTGAGTGCTATGGACACTATTGTGTAACATGACTAATATGTCTCTTTATGGTTTCATAGGTTGGTAAGTTTATACTAAGCTTAGTTCTGGAAAACCATTGAGAAGCTTAGCTTCATCACCCTTGTAATAAGGGTCTATATTAGAACATCAAAGTTTCAGAACTTCAAATGTTCTAATATCGAACCCAATTCAACGAACGCTGACAACATCGAACATTCAGAACAGCGAAATTTTTCCTAGGGAAAAAATTTGCTGTTCCGAAACACATACACACAACACAAGCACACCAAACAAACAGCAATCCACACACATACACCTAAAATCTTACATCTAACCCTACACTAAACTGTACATACACCACTGACTATCCACTTACCTTAACGCAAACCCTAACCCTAAGGTCCATCACTATCGCACACTTACCTCACCCGTGCCCTAACCCTAACTCACCTACCCTGCTCTAACCCTCACGTCCACGTAATCGCACACTTACCTGAAATACACCCTAACCCGCCCTAACCCTCACGTCCACACAATCGCACACTTACCTGAATCTGACCTGTAAATTTCCATCACAGCACTGAAAATAGCGAAGCGACAGAAACAGACAACCAAATTCTTTCCCTGGGAAAAAATGTAGTTTTCTGCAGCTTCGCTATTTTCAGCATTTGCTGAATAGGGTTTAATATTAGAACATTCAAAGTTCTGAAACTTCGATGTTCTAATATAGACCCTGTAATAATAATGGCTTACTATTTTCCACTGAATAGCAGATCATTAGCATTAATTCCAGGCATGAATTTACAGTCACCCTTCCAGTCACTGAGGTTTGCTTTAAATGTTTTTAGTGAGGCACTCTGCTTGATGTGCAGATGAAATCTGTTCCAAAGATGGGGTTGTGTTGGGTAAGACACTTTTCATGCCAGCAGCTATTGTTGATTTTACAGTAGAAATGTATGTCTTTGTAGTAGATATTACTTACATGTCTAATCTATGAATGTGAATTAATTCAAAAAATAAGGTATCTTTTATAGCATAAAACAGAAGGTAAAGATTGATTCTCAGGAGCATGTAAGAAACCTAGTAGAGAGATATTTTAATCTGTTGGGTATCCTAAGTAGCGTAAACCCTAGATTTGGCTAGGCAATGCTTGGGATCTTGCATGTTGTACAAAGTGCTTAGAAAGGTACACTCAAAAGGAGTAATTATTTTAGATAATGGGACTGAAGAGAGAGGAAGGACAAGAACAACCTTAGGCATGGAACAGATGCTATGGCACATAAGCCATGTGAGGCAGAAGGACTTTCTGATCACAGCTGAGGCAATGGTGGTTGAAAGACAGCTCACTGTCAACATGGGTACCCAGGTCTCTAATAAGATGTGTTTGATGATGAATGCCAGCAATGTGATAAGTGTATGGGATACAGATCTTACTGAAGGTAACTATGCTACACGTTTTTGTAGTAAGATTGAGTCCATGAACACAATACCAGGTATATGTTTGAGCTAAGCCTTGTTGGAAAATTGTGGTAACATGGAATGAGTTGAACACAGCACTGAATTTACAGGTGTATATACTTGTTTATCCATAAACCCTTAATGTTTGATTTTACCCCTGAAAAGTAATTACCAAGCAGGAAGGGACACAACATTGAACCCTGGGGACACTACTTGTAATGTATCTATGGTTAGAAGTGATACTCCATACTTGGACTGAATACTTGCAGTCATCTTCCCTGGAGCTCTCAGTCTTATGTAAGTAAATCCTTAGTTGCCCATGAACATCCATACAGTATAGTATGTATTCACCTCTGTTGGAGTACTGTCCAATCTCTGAAATGGAACACCAGCTTGTTAAACAATTGTGTGAGGGATTGTTTGAGTTTTTATTCCATTTTACAGTTCTTTAGTGGATACAGAAAGGACCTATAACTGTTTGCCTTGGTATGTGCTAGGAAAGTCATTTGGGAGTTTGGGTACTGACATGACTGCTACATGCTATCCTAACTAAGTATAAATGAAGTGAGAGATGAGATTGCATTCTTAATATTAAGTCATATGCATCAGAAGCCATTATAGGTGTGTCTCGTCACCAATGTTGTTTATTATTTTCATAGACAGAGGCTCCAGCCACAGTCACATTTGGGATGGTGACATGTTTGAGGACTTAGAAATGGCATTTCTGCAGCTTGCTTATGATGTTGTCCTGTTGGTCTCATCAAACATGACCACTATCACACACTTGTGGCTTCACTGTTGAGTGACAAGCAGATGGGATTAGAACCATCACCGTTAAATCTTACTTTACAAAAGACTGAATTGATGTCTTAAGGCTGGAGATAACAGAAGCCCTTAGAGGAGGAATTCAGGTACAGTAGGGTCTTATTTATAAGTGACAACAAGGATCATCATGAAAATGACATACCAAAATGGCAGAAAGTATTGTCTTGTCAATGCTCAATGATTTGCTGTGAGGATATTAAAGCTGTGTTTTTGGACAAAGCTCTAGATTTATCAATCAATCTGCATCCCTAACGATGCCATGGTCACAAACTCTGAGCAGTGGCAAAAAACACAAGTATGAACAATGGAAATTAGGGTTTCCCACAGGACCACTGAAATTGCTTCCAATGGCAGGCTGAGGAGTTTGATAATGCACAGCCTCAGAGCACAACTCTTTTTTCTCATGGTCAAGAAAGGCCAAAGGGGGCAAAGCATTCAAATGCATATCAAGGATGATCAATGGGTGACTGCTACTGAAGTTCATCTGAGTATGGTCCATGGGGAGAAGTGAACTGGGCAGACTTAAGGCATGTTGGCAGGATTATGACAGTGTGCTGGTCTAAAACATCTTGAAAAGGATAGGTCAGTTCACCTTACATATTCTATTGTCATCTTGTGGCTCACCAGGAAAAATTAAATTGAAGAGGAGATACAAAGTCCTACATAATTCACAAAAAATATTTGAGTAAATGTTCAGTTATCTCTCTGAAATATAAGACTTTTAATTTTTTCCATGTCAATTTTTGTGGTATATCCATGGAAACTATAATATTCATGGCAGAGTGGGAGTGAAATGTGTTTTGAAATAAAGCCACACTAAGTCCCTAAGAGTCAAAAAAACATTTAAATCTTTTGCAATTTGGGAATTTAGGCTATATTTACAATGTGCTGGCAAAGATAAATACTAATCCAATAAGGATAAAATGTAATTAACAAAATATCAGCGATCAGTGTTATAATACAAAAAAAAAACAGACCATGAAGGAATGGATAGGCATTACTAGCTTTAAATGATTGATTCTATGGGATAATTTAGAATGATGGCCAAGAAGGATGATAGTGATTACTTAAAGAAAAAGGGGATTAGGGAGAATACTAATGTTAGGGTACCTGTTAATAGTTACTATTGGTAAAGAGAGACTAATTAATGTTGAAATGGGTCCACTGGGTATGTATACAAGATGCATATGGTGATGACTTGCAAAGAACCCATACCCACTACTCACCATATATCTTAATCTTATCTGAAACATGGTTAAACCCTCATAGCTCTAACTCTGAAATACTGCCTCCTGGCTATACCATTTACAGACAAGATAGAATTTGCAAGAAAGGAGGTGGATAGCTATCCTCTACTCTGAACAACCCAACCTATCTCCCTTAGCTACACCACTCCCAGATTTTCACCCAGCAGAAATATTTATTCTTAATTGTCACCTAAACCCCTCTAAAAGGTTTGCCACTGCAACTGTTTATATCCCTCCTGGTAATAATATTCCCATCCTTGAAGCCATTCTGTCAAGGATCACACTCCAAATACTCCTTGAGACTATTATTCTTGGGGATGTCAACACTGACTGGAATCTTTTAGCCACCAACTCTACAAAATCTAGCATCAACCTGTATGGTTTCAGTCAATTTATTAAATTTTTTGCTCACCAAAACAAGAGCAATAATAACAACCCCACCCTGGAGTGGATCCTAACTTCCAACCCTGAACTCTACCATAACTCCAGCACACTACCTGACTCTCTCAGTGATCACCTTCCCATTTGTGTATCGACACTCTTTGCAACCCCCAGATCCCACCTTTACAGAGATGGCCACAATCTCTCCTCCTTCAATGCTGAAATTTTTAATAGCTAGTAAACCGGCCCAGCCTTTGGCACTTGCCCATCAATGAAGTTGTACTAGAATTTAACCATACCTTCCTTGACATTCTTAATTCATTAGTTCAACTTAGGAAAATAAGGATCAAAACCAATCAAGACCCCTGGTTCACAAAAAAAAAAACTTGCAACATTATGAAAAAAGGAGATGCTACTTGGAAACAATGGCTTACAACAAAATCGACTCAATTACTACAAAAATATAAAGAACTTAGAAACCTCACCAAAAAGAAAATCTACACTGACAAGAAAAATTTCCACTCAGACGCCCAATTTCCCACCACTCAAACCCCCATAAATTCTGGCAAACAATTAACAAAATTCTCCACCCAGGAAGTCCTTCTACCCCTAACCTCCTCCCAAACAAGACCCCACTTGAAACCGCCTCTCTTCGTAACACCTATTTCATTGAATCTATTAGCAAACTTACAAGAACTGATCAAGTTAAAAATACCATCACTACATTCCCCTCCAACATAACTTCTGCTCTTCTCTCAGACCTGAAGCCACTGCTTATATTTAATCTCTACTTGGCAAACTCAGACCCTGTTCCCTATCCTATGACAAACTTTTTCCCTTCTTCCTTAAACTAGCTGCCAATTCCATAGCTTCCCCATCTATATACTGGTAAACAGATCTATTTCAGAATCTACTGTCCCAGGCATTTGGAAATCTTTCTATACCATTCCCCTTAACAAAGGTGGTAACTCCGCAGACCCCTCCAACTATAGACCCATAGCTATCTTCTCCCCTCTTTTCAAAATCCTTGAAAAATGTATACATACATAGCTAATCAACTACCTAACTCAAGAAAACCTCACCCATACCCAACGTGGATTTTGGCCAAATCACAGTACTTCCACTGCATTTCTATGTTTTACTCGACTGTAGCAGAGGCCAGAGATAAAAGAAAACAACTAATATCCTGCTTATTTCTTTCTCTTTCTAAAGCTTTTGATACTGTTTCCCACTCTAAACTCCTAACTAAATTATTTGATCTCAACTTCTCCTCTACTGAACTTTGGTTCTCTAGTTACCTCTCAAACAGACAATAATCAGTGAGATGACAAACCACCTGCTCCCACTTCCTTCCTACTCTGACTGGAGTCTCCCAAGGCTCAATCCTAGGACCTTTACTATTCAACATATTCACAAATAGCCTCTACAAATCCTCTTCTGACTCCTCACTGATACAATATGCTGATGATTTGACACATCACTTTCTCCGAAAACATCACTGACCTTCAGTCTACTACACAAAACTTTTTTCTCACTATTGAGAAATGGCTTACTGTCAACCATCTCATCCTAAACCCCAAAAAGACCGAACCAGTCCTTTTTATTCCTAAATCTCTCTCTCACCATAAATCTACTTTCACTGTTACATCTAGAGATAACACCCTCATTAAACCTGAACCACACACAAAATTCCTTGCCATCTTAATTGACAGCCAACTAAAATTCGACCTGCATATACAGCATTGTATAAAAAATACAAATAAAAAAATCAGACTAATATACAGAAATAAAAAAAATATAACTCCAGAAACTAAACCTGCTCTGGCACAAGTAGTTCTCCTTCCCTGCCTCCTCTACGCATTCCCTATCTTTACTAACCTACAAGCCTCCTTAATAAACAAAGTAGCACAATCTTACAACAAAATTGCTAGATTTGTCTGCTACCTACCATATATCTTGTACCTCTGCCTCGTCCTTAAAAAACTACAATTGCTAGAATTCCCTCAACTGCTGCTTCTATTTCAACTACAAACCACTCACTTCTTACTCTACAAACCCTTCTCCTGTTCTTCTCTCTCCTCTCTAGTATCCCTTTACACTCCTTCTCATACTTTCCACAACTCTGAGCAGCTTCTTTTGGACATTTATAAACCTAATAAGAACATAGGGAAGCTACTTTACAAACATACAGTGTCCTTCGCCTGGAACAAACTCTCCCCTAACATCAGGCAAATTCAACACTTAAACAGTTTCAAATAAGAGCTGAAAAACTAGCTGGCGAACATGAGCCTTTGCCCTTGTCTACATCTTACCTAACTTTCACTTTCACCCTCTCTCTTTCTAATCTCTTTATCCACTAATCATACCTACTTCTCTACTGCTTCCTGGGTATATGCACATACCTTGAAATGTGATGTTACCAATGACTTCTTTGTAAACTTATAAGTAAGGACCTTTTTAATACTTTTTAGTACTTGTATATCAAGGCAGTTATCAAAGTTATGTAGTAGTCTCATCTCAGAGGATATAACTAGTAGTAGTTACTTATTTACTACATAACAAATGTTTTTCTAATTGATTAATTTTTGGGGATTTCTGTTCCATGCTTTCATGTATTATTGTCAGACTTTCCTTTCTTTTCAGTTTTATGTTGTATGAATTGTACCTAACTGTGTTGGAGCTTATCTCCTCGGCTCTCCACTGAAAACGGACCCCAGGCTCAGTTGGACTAACCTGGTTAACAAAAGACAAATAAAATAAAATAAATTTGCTGCACTTCAGTAACCATCAGAGAATAGAATGACTTAAATGTACTAAGTGTTACTCTTCTGTGAAGGAAAAGATGGAATACAGGAGATGATTTATTAAACTTTTGCTGGTGAGGGTGGTGTGTGTGTGTGTGTGTGTGTGTGTGTGTGTGTGTCTGTGTGCACATTTTATATATATATATATATATATATATATATATATATATATATATATATTTATATATGCCAGACAGCTAATTGTCTAATCCTCCACAGTATGCTCAACAATCAGACATTTATGGTCAGCATTTATAGTGTACCTCCAAATTATATTTAGGTGGTTTCACACCAGTAATGCAGAACTCTTTCAGGTTCAGTAATCAGTTAGGTCATTTCTTGTAATTTTAAGTTGAGAGCTGAGGGCAGAGGGTAAGGAGTGGACTTACTTAGTTAAATTTTAAAGATGATCATGATATTCATACAAGGTATGGTATTTTGGCCTCAGAAAACCCCATTCATTGTTTAGACTACATGTTAAATCACAGAATTAGAGAAAATTCAAGGCCAGTCAATTCCGGGGTGAATTTCTGAGTACTTCTCCAATCATCCTATTATTGTTTAAAGGAAAATATCACCCTCTTTAATTTGCAGTGTAAGTCTGTTCCAAAGTTGTAGAGGTGCTGTACAATAAACCTATCTTTTTATTGCTTTTTTATTTATCTGCTGGAGAAGATTTAGGACCTTGGTTCTGGTATTGGCAGGACTATCTGATTTGTAGAGATGCAAGAGAACAAGGGCCACTGGTTTCTTTTTCGCATGAAAGGCAAGGGACATATCTCTCCTCAGGAGCCTATAAGATACTGAATAAAAATAATATTTTCAGTCTTTTTTGCATCTTAGGGTTTTTAGACCAGTGATCTTTATCAAAAACCTCTGGGTTCTTTCTAGTTGTTTGGTATGTCTAGAGAAGTATATCCTGTACTCAATAACTGGCCTAAACAATGCTGAATATAAGGGAACTTGGACCTCTTTATGCTCTGAAGATTCAAAACATAAATGCTGAATAGAAGAAATCTCACTACTTAGCCCTGTGGGACACTACTGGTCACCTTCATACTGTCTGATAAGGCACCTTCCACTTGCACGGCATGGGTTTTGTCTTTTAACCAATTTGCTATCCATCTTACCACATTAGGATCTATTTTCAAAGTGCTAGGCTACTAACATTGCTGGCATGGTGGATGGTGATAAATGCTTTAGTCAGGCCAAGGTGCACCATGTGGACAGCATGACCACTGACAGCTTCTCCAGAAAGTTAACCACATTTATAGGACAGGATCTACCCTTGAGAAAGCCACACTGCTGTCTGTCTACTCTAATAAGATTTTTGATATCACTAGTTTATCAGGTTGGTTATAATATGTTTTGTGGCTTTTCAGATGATATTCAGTGGGTTGATGGACTCATAATGCTCAGGGTCAGTGGCAGGGCCACCCTTATGGAATGGCATTACTACTACTGTGAGCCAAACCTTTGGAGCAAAGCCCATGGCTAAACTTAGTTTAAATAGTATAAGGAGGGTGATGATGGTGGGGGGTGGGGGCAGTTGAGTGATTCTAGGATATGTGGACTTTGAATGGCAGTTTTGGGGTAAACTTCTCACTGAATTCATTTAATAGTATGCTGGCAATGTATTTCGACTCAGAATAGCTGATGCTATTTTGTGTAAGTTCAGATCATTGTTGAATATTATTTCTTTGTTTTCTAATGTAGCTAAAGAAGGATTTCTCATTTTTCTTATTTTATATGATAACCTAAGTTCATGGGTTAGTTTGGTAGACTTATTTCTTTCTGTTTTTTATTAATACTTCTGATACCATCCTTGTTATGAGAGATATGAAAGGTTTTGGATCTGTTGTATATGTAGGAGTTTTTCTTTTATTGCATAATGTATTAATGGTGGTGGATACCAGGGTGGTTTGTTTTTGAATGTTCTATTACATTTAGATCTGGTTGGGACTGCCAGCACTATACAATTATATAAGTGGGAGTAGAACTCCTTTGTAAAGCTACTTGCTGTGTTAAGAGTTGGGCCAATGCTGCTATTAGTGAATTTCGAGACTTTGTTAAAGAATTTGATGATGTTAGTACATTTGAAATCCTTGAATGCCAAGATACTAGAAATTTGAAGATAAAAGTCATTAGTTCATGGTTCAACTTAACTGGGTAAGGAGATACCAGGGGAGCAATGTATGAAAATGTATACTTGTAAGGTGCCCCTATGAACCACTAAAACTAGAACGGAAAGAATTAATTTGGCAACTTACAACAAATGCCAATCAATTCCCTGGTATCAATGAGATGTCATCTATCAAATGTATTTTAAGATTAAAAAACTTGGAAAGGTAACATTAACATATTAACATATACAAATAGTAAGTATATAAATTATATATTAATTATATATAAATTAAATATGTCTCAAACATATTACACAATAATCGATTTGAATACTATATTTTATCTACCTCCACAGTAGATTAGTACTATGATATATTAATATGCTATCACATTATAGAAATACATTAATTGCATATTAATGATTATTGTAAATACACTAGTATAGATATTTATGATGGATATTTATTATATTATTATATATATTTATTATATTTATTATATTTATTGTATTTATATATTTTTATATATTTACTATATTTGTTAATATGTCTTAATGATAACTATACTTAATATTTTAAGATTTTAATAATACTTGAAAGCCTTTCCAACTATTTTTATTTTTATATTTATATCTATATATTTTTATTGTAATGACTAATTATAAGTATTTTTAATTTTATAATTAACAATTTACTTCCATGATTTATTCATTTTAATGAAATAATTGTCTGTACCATTTGACAACATAGCACTTAATTATAAGTGAATTTAATATTAGGTTGTATTCATTCAGGTGTGACTGGCTTTGAATATAAGTGATGGTAATAGCTTTGCCAGTTTTTAGTGGTATTTTAAAAATGTAAATAAGGGAGTAACAAACCCTTTTCTTGTTCTTCTTTTTTGCTTATCTCTTTATGTATTATTTCTATCCTAAATTCTTGAAATGATTAGTTCCCCTTATTAGTTCACCGTGAAAGACAGAATTCATGTACTTTACTGCCTTTAAGTGTTTTTAAATGTATTTTTTAATAATGTCTTTTCTTTTAGAACTTAGGAATTGTCTTGTTTTTGACTTTTAAATTTTACTTGATCAGCAGTGACGAGAACTGGTTGTAATTAATTAACCAATTAACGAGTCAATAATAATTTTTCACATTTACTATTTAAACATACCGTGAATAACAGTATTTTGTCTTCTGAGGAAGTTGCTGGAATCTAAAGCGACGAAAAGTGTATGTGTATTCTGCACACTTTAAGACTTTTTGGATTATCGTGAATAAAGTGGTTTGTGTATAGGAGCGCTTTCTTTTGTTTGGCTCATCTTTCGTAAGTTCAGATCATTGTTGAATATTATTTCTTTGTTTTCTAATGTAGCTAAAGAAGGATTTCTCATTTTTCTTATTTTATATGATAACCTAAGTTCATGGGTTAGTTTGGTAGACTTATTTCTTTCTGTTTTTTATTAATACTTCTGATACCATCCTTGTTATGAGAGATATGAAAGGTTTTGGATCTGTTGTACATGTAGGAGTTTTTCTTTTATTGCATAATGTATTAATGGTGGTGGATACCAGGGTGGTTTGTTTTTGAATGTTCTATTACATTTAGATCTGGTTGGGACTGCCAGCACTATACAATTATATAAGTGGGAGTAGAACTCCTTTGTAAAGCTACTTGCTGTGTTAAGAGTTGGGCCAATGCTGCTATTAGTGAATTTCGAAACTTTGTCAAAGAATTTGATGATGTTAGTACATTTGAAATCCTTGAATGCCAAGATACTGGAAATTTGAAGATAAAAGTCATTAGTTCATGGTTCAACTTAACTGGGTAAGGAGATACCAGGGGAGCAATGTATGAAAATGTATACTTGTAAGGACAAAGTCAAGGATATTATCTCTTGTAGTAGACTCATTAAAATCTAGTCCAGAGAGTTTTTGTTTCTTAAATCTAAGAATTTCTGAGCATGTCTTAAATTCGAGGAATAGATACACCAGTTTACTGAAGAGTAGTTAAAGTCTCCTAAAATAATTGATTTCTTGTTTATGGCAAATTCATCCAGTATGTTTAGTAACCTTACATTCTTTTCAGGGGGATAGAGAGGATGTCTGTAACATGTTAAAAACTGATAGTTGTTTCTGTTTAGTGTGAGGCTCACACAAGAGGTGCAAGCCATCTTTTGCAATGTAAGTAGGACAGTCAAGCATCTCATCCAGTGCTGATGTATACTAGATCCTCCTGGAATGACATCAATTATTTAACTATTTTTTTTAAACTAATTAGCTTTTCTTTTTACCTAAACATCATTCTTGGAGAAGGAAGCATTCCACTTAGGACCAGTGTCTTGCCTAAATTTATAACATGAGTGGAGACTTCTGACATGTCTGTCTACTTGTCCTTGCTGATATTGTAATTTGTATCCCAAATTATTCACTCCCACATAGACCACTACTGTGTTGTAGTCATATTTGTCAGGTGAAATTGAATGTTCTTAAGGGCTATTGAGAAATCAGAGATCCTATCACCTGAAAGACAGTTGTCAAAGTCAAAGTAAACTTTATTGTCATTTAGGACTACACAACAGCAGCCTAAACAACATTTTGAGTATCAGCTCACCAGAGAGTACATAGGAAGGAAGGATAACAAAACAACAGTATAACATTTCAATTTAGAAAAGATATTCAATACCAGACCTACAGAAAGATAAATCAATAATAACAGCAAAAACTCACATGCCCCCTAGACAGTCATAAGAAGAATACTGTACATAGCAGCATGACAGAATAGGATTGCACATGATAAGATTGTCCTCCTTTGTTCATCTGCATCAGACAAGCAGCAAGCAATTGCACATGAATAAGAAAATCATCAAAGAATAAAAAAAAGATATTGCACACTTTTCAGCTGAGTTATGTAATGTGAATGATTACTGACTAAAATAATCAGTGGCTGGTATCAGAGTTTAGAAGTCCCAACAATGTTGGGTAAAAGCTGTTTAAGTAACTGATGGTAGTTCAGCGGATACTCCAAAAACTCTTGCCTGAAGACAGCTGTGTAAACCAGCCGTGTGCATGGTGAGAGGGGTCATGAATTATTTTGATGCACATTTAATCCTTCTTGCTGTGAAGAGACCCTGGATTGATGGTAAGTTGGTGCCCATGATTTTTTGACAACTTGCACCACTCTCTGTAGCTTTTTTCTTTCTGCCATTGTACTATTCCCAAACCAAACTGTGAAGCTATTAGTAAGAATGCTCTCAACTGCTCCTCTTTCTTTCCATATTCCCTCGTGGCCTCTTTAATGCCACTTGTTAGGTTTGCTCTAGCTTCACTGAGATCCTACTTGTCCTTGTCCCTGATTCCTGCATTGCTTGCCTTCAGGAGATCATAGACTTTGTTGTTGAGCCATGGCTTTTGATTTGCTCTAATTGTGATGCTTTTGATGTAAGATACATCATCAACACACTTAGTGATATAAGCTCTTACTGCTTCCATGTCATTATTTATGTTCACCTGTTCATCTGACATAGCTGGCTTTTTGAATTACTACCAAAACAGTCTTCGGGACATTCCAAAGCCCCCTCATGCCAGACCCAGATCTGCTTAACTATGGGCTTTTCTCTGATCGAAGATGGTTTGTAGACTGATAGAAGCATGATGGTATGATGGTCAGAGCTTCCTAATTTAGGTTGTTGTATTTCTCTGTAGGCACCTTTTTTGTTGGAATGTGCCTTGTCCAGAACTGTTTGTACCCCTTGTAGGAAAATCTACAAATTGATAGTAATGGGGTAGCACCTCTCTCAGATCCACTTGATTAAAATCACCAGCAACCACATGTACAAATTCAGAGTTTTTCCTCTGCAGTTTACAGATAGAGTTATAAAGATTTCTCAGGGCCTCAGTGGTGGGATGTATACCACTGTTACAGATATTCTGTTTAGCTCTCTAGGTGCGTAAAAGGTTCTACATTTTAAGGGCAGGAACTGTAGATTATCAGAGCAATGTGACTGAACAATCTCACAGTTCTTACACCATCTTTCATTCACATAGATGCAGACACCACCTCCCTTGGCCTTTCCACATAAAGCTTGACATCTGTCTGCAGGAAAGAGTGTGGAACCTTCTAAGCTAACAGCACTATCATTGCTCTTGTTGTTAAGCAGCCATGTCTCAGTAATCATAAATAAACAGGCATTTCTTACCTTATTTTTGCTGTAGAGTTCCAGTCTCAGGTCATCCATTTTACTGTCCAGCAAGCATGCATTTGCTAGCAGTAATGAAGGCAGAGCAGGCCTGTGAGTATTAATTTTCAGCTTTGTAGCAATTCTAGCCCTACAGCCCCTTTTTCTGCTTCTCTGACATATTTTCCTCTTCTGTCTTGTCCTGAGTGTTCCAGAACCTTCTGTCTCATGTTTTAGATACTTTAAGGCATGCTGGGTTAAAATACTCAGCTCCAATATTTCTGTGAGTGTAGTAGGTCCCAGAAACTCAGTAGACTGCAGGGAATCTAGCCTGCAGCATGAAACTGTTAACTGCTTAATTTCCAGAAGCTTCTGTCTGTTGTAAGTTAATGTACTTCTATTTAAAAGCACATAAAGTGATTTTCTCCAAGTTTTGTGTGAAAAAGAAGACAGATTAAGGATATCTCTCTGAGAAGCTGACACAGCCACACAGGGTGCCGCCAGTTTTTTTTCCTTTTCATCACTCTGTGCTTTACCAGAAAACTTTAATACTGATTTCTTTCTGTTGACTTAAGTTGGACTATGCTGGTTAACAGAGAGAGATGGTGTGTGATGGTATGTGTTTGGCATAAGATTAATCCATGGTGAACTCCTAATAAAATGTGTATGAGTAAAACTATAGCAATGTGTCTGTTTGACAGATAAATGGAGGAAGAAATTATGAAGCATTTAAAGTAACAGGGCCAAGTCTGTTACATAAGTACAAACTGGAAGAGATGTAAATGCAGTGAGTCTTCACGTGGATGGCTAAATGGTAAGTAAATAAGGCCTGCTTTGAAGAGAAAGACAAAGAAAAAGAGTGAGGCAGCTAGATAGAGACAGAGAGAATAGTAACTTTCAGTTGTTGTACAGAAAAAGGACAAATCAGGAGAAAAAGTATGAACTTAAGCATGTAATTATCATGATGATATTATCTTGAGAGTATAAACTCATGACAAATTTGTCTTTGAATCTCTTGTGAGGATTAAGGTGAATATCCGATACAAACTGTTAGTCATGTTAAACATGTCACACGATTCCAAGTATGCTGGCATGTGTATGCTTTGTTTACAGCTCAGTTGAAAAACATGTTCCATCTGTGAAAAACTTTTACCCTCTTAATTCGAGGACTAAGGCTTTTTATACAATAGAAAATACTATATGACACAGTTTTGAATATGTACCAAGTAATCATTTGTTAACAGTCTAGTAAGCTGACACAGACAAATGCTTAGTGTCAAAGCCATGGCTTAAAACTCAATATCAGGAAATGCATTATGGTACCTTTTAGGAAGTCAGCAACTCCAGATAAATATGTCATCAATAATACACCACTAAAAGTTGATTCGCTAGTTAGGGATATGGGAACTCATATAGACACTAACCTAGCTTTTGACCAACATGTGTCCAAGGTAGTAAGAGAATCCTTCTATGTTGCTCAACATATAGGTAAGGGCATGGCATCTAAGCCCAGAGGGGTCATTGTACCACTGAACTTGGCACTCATCAGACCCATCAAACAGTATAATGCCCGATTTGGTATGCCCCTGACTAGACACATGCAGCAAGTGGAATGTCCACAAAGGTTCTTTACCTAAAGAATACAGGGAGTAAACACAATGCCCATAGCCATCCTGTCTCCATCTCCAAAATTCTCGAAAAGTGCATACACACCCAGTTAATAAAACACCTGCTTAACAATAACCTGCTTACTTCTACCCAACATGGCTTCAGGCCCCACCATAGCACATCAACTGCACTTCTTTCATTTACTCAATCTGTAGCTGAGGCCTGTAACAATAACATGCTAATCTCCTGGCTTTTTCTTGACCTCTCTAAGGCCTTTGATACTGTCAATCACTCCAAACTTTTATCTAAACTCTCAGACCTCAATCTTTCTAGTTCTTCCATATGATGGTTTTCCAGCTACCTCTCCAATAGGCAACAATCTCTGTGTTGGCAAACTGTTTTCTCCCCCTTCCTTCCAGTCAACACTGGGGTTCCTCAAGGATCAATTCTGGGCCTTCTCTTATTCAATATTTTCACTAACAAACTACATTCTGCTTGCAAGACCTCTATGCTAGTGCAATATCCAATGACTCAATACTTATCACCACTGCCCACACCAGTCCTAATCTGTTAGCACTCCCGCAGAACACCTTCTCATCTGTTGAATCATGGCACTCAAAAAATCAACTTGTTCTAAATCCAAAAAAAAAAAAAAAAAAAACAAAACTCCTTCTGTTCTTTCCTAGAACACAAAACTCCTTCTGTACTTTCCTAGAACACTGGCTCAACAAAAACCCTCATTTACTATCACCTCCCTCAATAATACTACCATTAAAGCTGAACCTAGTACCAAGCTACTTGGTACCATTATAGATGATAAACTAAAGTATGACCTACATACCTAACAATCTATAAAAAAAAAACACCAGAAACTTGGACTACTCCATAGAAATCGAAAATTCCTTACTTCTTCCTCCAGACTCTATTTGGCTCAGTCTCTTCTTCTACGTTGTCTACTGTACACTACCCTCCTTTCTTACTTATAGTCAAGCTACTCTTCTATCTCAACATGAACAAACATACAATAAAGTAGCTAGATTTGCCGCAAAACTTCCTCATAATTCTCACCTCCGCCATGCCCTTAAAACAATTCAATGGCCCGAATTCTAACATCAGCTACTGCTTCATCAATTGCATATCACACACTCCATTCTCTATAATCCCTCCTCTTGCCCCTCCCACTCCAAATTACTAACTTACTACTCCCCCCTTTGGCATCTTCGTACAAGTGATAAGTACCTTCTTGATATTTACAAACTCAGACAGAACAGTCCCTATACAAGTACTCAGTAGCACACATCTGGAACACACTCCCACTCAATATATGAACTATCTCCCAAAAGCAGCAATTTAAAAAAGAATTGAAATTCTATCTACAAAAAATTGGTCCTGTCCCTGCCAAACCCCCACTTGACAACTATATGCTTCCTCACCTAATACGCTACTAAAATGAATCACTCTTCTTCTCTTTTCTCTTACTAAAATATGTTTCCGTTACTATTCTCTCCTCTTCAAATTAAAGGTATTCTCCTTTTTCTGTTTTCTCTAATGCTGTTTTTTATTAGCTTAATCCTGCTTTTTACTAGCGAATTTATCTTATTTATCATTGCTACGTTTAATTGGCTATTTAACTCTATTATTGTTTCATGTCTTGTGAATTATATCTTAATTCTATTTGCCTGTGACTGTATATTTTGGACCATTAGATCATAGTCTAGAGAACCACATCTTTTATATAACTGCACATGTATGACCACTGTGTATTTGTCAAATATTTTTCATAACTGCATTTGTTGTTTGAAGCTTTTCTCCTCGGGTCTCCACTAAAAATGGGCTCATGGCTCAGCTGGACCAACCCAGTTAACAAATGTCAAATAAATAAATAAATATGCAGCACAATAGCACAAAGATACACCAGATAAATAGCCTGCTCCACAGGACAACCAACAGGAAAAGCATAAAATGGAGTAGAATAAAACAATGGCCAGCAGTTATTATACTGGTATCGTCTGAAGAAGCAGTCTGTGTAACTGTGAAAGCACTTATGTTTGGATTCCATTAAAGACGTTTTACTTTTATAACTGCTAGCCATTATTTTATTCTGCTCCATTTCATGCTTTTCCAAATAAATAAATATGTTACCCCCCCCCTCTCAAAGCCTGTCTCTTTACTTGGTATCATACAGACTTCTGAGGGGTGATCTTAGATTGGTGTACAAAACCCTGTTTTGATGAACCTTTTGCACATCCACAAAACAAGCTGCATCAGAAGTATTAGATTATAATGTTGCTTGTGGCATACATAGAACATGTTGGAGAGACAGCTATGGCTCTCAGAGAATTCCCATTCTCTGGAACAGGCTCCCCATCCGTGTGAAGCAGAATTCCTTCCTAACCCTATTTAAGCACAACTTGGACCAGTGGAGAAATAATAAGAAATTTACCCCTGATCTGGAGCCTATTTCTCTGATGGACAGATGCAATCAGTAAATCACCCCTTATAAAAATCAAATTTGTTGGTCACATTTTGGTTGCATGGCTAGGCTTATAATGGTCCTACTGGTCATTAGCCTAGTATACACCTATGAATGTGTGTGTGTGTGTGTGTGTGTGTGTGTGTGTGTGTGTGTGTGTGTGTGTGTGTGTGTCTCTAGGCACATATTAACTTTTGCATGTGTATGCATATATTTAAGTAAATGTGACTGATTTTGTGTTGGGAAGATTCGTATCAATCTTTTCATGCCCAAAATCCCCATTATTTCTGAATTCTTATTATACATTCCAGACCTGTGTTTAGCCACTGCAAAGCCAAAATATGCCTGTAGAAAACAAAGTATATATAAAAGAATGACGTGAAGCAAGGCTCTTGAATGCCATTACCATATGTTTTAACTGCCCAGATTTTCACTGGATGTCCGATTTTTGTCTCATGTTTTTAGTTTGTTCCTCAAAAAATTTGTGTTTTTTTTTTCTGACAAATCATTGAGGACTGAAGTCATTAAATAATGTCTTAGATTTGTATTTCAGACTACATATCCTTCAGAAAATGTATTCTAATGCCAGACCTATTACTGTCATCAACTTTCTAAGTTTATAAGGCCAATATTCAAAAACTGTCCCTATTTTGGGCCTTTGTCCTCCCATTCTTTTTGACTTTGTTCAAATTTCTTGTGATAAGAGGTTGAGAGGGTGATGTCATCCAGTGTTTGTGGATTTTGATTAAGCAGAAGACAGACTGTTCAGTTGAAGACAAGATACATATACTAAGGGTGCATTCAACAATTTCAGCTAGGACTGAGACTGCAGAGTAATGCAAGTTATCTTACTATCTGAAAAACACAAATGAAAGTAACCTCGAAACCAAGAACACACCAAATCCACAATGGAATCAGTCGGAACCAGAAGGAAAAGTATATATGTGACTTCTTAAGTAAAAATCCAGCCCGTTCAGCTCAAAAACCACACAATTCAAAAGTTGAAGTATATCCACTTTATTGACAGTTACAACCAGCCAATACGGCTCAAAAACAATAAACAATAAAAAGTAATGAAAAGTAATAAAAGTTGAGCGCGCTTTCCCTTTGTCCAAATACAAAGCTTCATCAGAACTAAAACCCTCACATGACCCACTTGAATATATAACATTTCCAATTCAATTAAACTATCAAATCAATTGAATAATTGTTCACATACTCTGACAATGCAATTAATGTTAAAAGCCACAATACCTAAAAAATACCTATAAAATATCTTATATTCACCTAACTCAGTAAAAATTGTTTGTTACAAAAGGCATCTCTATTCATATATACCATCAGTACAAAATATCATTTTTAAAACAATCCATCTATGTAAATGCACTCAAAGTATATAACCAGTAGATAAATGTACTTAAAGGAATATATTCAGTACAAAAGAAAAACACTGGACATACCTAATGTTAACTAACACGTGAAAATAGCATCATATATAATGAATTGTAAGAAAAAGAAGGAAAAGAGGATAAAAGGATAAATATTAATATATCCCTACCTAACAATTAGTAATAGTACTGATAATACTGTCTCCTATAACCTATAAGTTGCCTTAAATATGTTTCTGCAATAAAAATATATAATAATGTACAAAAATATGATGTACAAATATATATACATATATAAATATATAAATATACCCAAATAAAATCAATAAACAAAACCGTTTATGTTTAATTTAATTTTTCACAACTTGGCCTGTCTTAATTTTAAGACACTATTGATACCAATATTGTCATTAAGGTCTGGGTGTCTACTGGCATGTGTTCTAAGCTGCCAAAATAATTCACAAAACTCCACTCTAGATTCCCAGTTACCACCCCTTGGGTCAATATTGACTTGTTCTATTAAAGCAAACTTAATATTCATGTTGCAACAAATTAAAGAATGTTTGTAGAACGCATTAGATTATTTTTGTTTGTTAATTTCATAAATATGTTTGTATATTTTTTTTTCCTCAAAGTACGTGTTGATTTCCCTATATAAAAACTATTACAACTTATACAAATACCAATATAAATAATGCCTTTTGTACCACAATTAAAATTCCCTGGTGTAACAAATTTCGTTCTTCTAGAAGGGATCCAAATCTTTCTTTCTTGTAAAATATATACACATTGCCGGCGGAGTGGAGTTGCGTGAATTATTTTGGCAGCTTAGAACAGATGCCAGTAGACACCCAGGCTTTAATGACAATATTAGTATCAATAGTGTCTTAAAATTAAGACAGGCCAAGTTGTGAAAAATTTAATTCAACATAAACGGTTTTGTTTATTGATTTTATTTGGGTATACTTATATATTTATATATGTATATATATATTTGTACATCGTATTTTTGTACATTATTATATATTTTTATTGCAGAAACATATGTAAGGCAACTTATAGGTTATAGGAGACAGTATTATTAGTACTATTACTAATTGTTAGGTAGGGATATATTAATTTTTATCCTTTTATCCTCTTTTCCTTCTTTTTTTTTACAATTCATTATATATGATGCTATTTTCACATGTGTTAATTAACATTAGGTATGTCCAGTGTTTTTCTTTTGTACTGAATATATTCCTATAAGTACATTTATCTACTGGTTATATACTTTGAGTGCATTTACATAGACGGATTGTTTTAAACATGATATTTTGTACTGATGGTATATATGAATAGAGATGCCTTTTGTAACAAACAATTTTTACTGAGTTAGGTGAATATAAGATATTTTATAGGTATTTTTTAGGTATTGTGGCTTTTAACATTAATTGCATTGTCAGAGTATGTGAACAATTATTCAATTGATTTGATAGTTTAATTGAATTGGAAATGTTATATATTCAAGTGGGTCATGTGAGGGTTTTAGTTCTGATGAAGCTTTGTATTTGGACAAAGGGAAAGCACACTCAACTTTTATTACTTTTCATTACTTTTTATTGTTTATTGTTTTTGAGCCATATCGGCTGGTTGTCACTGTCAATAAAGTGGATATACTTCAACTTTTGAATTGTGTGGTTTTCGAGCTGAACGGGCTGGATTTTTACTTAAGAAGTCACATATATACTTTTCCGTCTGGTTCTGACTGATTCCATTGTGGATTTGGTATCTTACTATCTGACTGGGCCAAGATCTAAAATCTAAAATCTGAACATTTGTGGTAATTGTAAAAGCAGCCATTTGGCAAATTGGATAGTGTTGTATACATTAATTTTACAGGCTAAGTGCTTTCTCAGCAAGAACTAGCTTATTAGTGGGTAGTTTGTTGTTTTTCTTTCAGCTTTTCCTGGTTAGGGGTCGCCACAGCGGAACTCCGGTCCACTAATGATTGGCAGTAGATTTTTACGGTGCCGAGGTGCCAGCTCGATGCGCAACCTTCAACAAAGGCACTCCCATTCTATGCATGTCTTCCAAATGCCACTCGACCATGGGGTGGACATGCAGACTCCACACAGAAGGCGCTCTAGCTGAGAATCAAATGGGAGAACCTCTTGCTGTGAGGCAACAACGCTACCGCTGCACCATCACAGCGAGTTTGTACATGTTTATATACTTTTAACTCTGTACTTGTGTTTACATGTAGCCTGGGTAATGGATGAAAACTGTCACATGCCTATGGTGGCATTTAACATACAGTCAATAAAATAAAAAGAGAATAAGACTAGTCTTGTTTAGTGCAATAAATAATAGCATAATATCTGATGTGTTTGAGGAAGTACTTTAATGTAATATTCTGATGTATATTAGAGATAACCCACATGATGAGTCATGATGGCAGTTTACATAACTATTTCAGGGTTTGCAGCATGCCTATTATGATAATAAGGTAATCACAGGGAAAGGTTGGTGAATCACACATTTACTGCATGGTGTTTCCACTTTAAGCTATGCTACGGGGCTCACACCTGCTTGTCTACATGATCACAGACTTCAATGGGGTATGATGATGTCTGTGACCTCCACTGTGCCATGACCACCTCAAAGTTAGCACTGTAATCAATGGGCATGATACAGTTCAATTAAGCTAATTCATGCTGCCCTATTGTCCATCTTTGCAAGTCATATGGTTTTTGCAATTTGTGGACATGGCTTTGGTGTTATTTTTCTCTTGTTAGTACCCTGTGAAGTGTCAATGACTTTTGAAGGGGGTGACTGTAGAAGGGCCACAGGCAGTACAAGAGGGAGAGAAAAAAATGTTGCTCTACCTTTTGCATCAGTACCGCCATGAGTGGTTAATGGAGGTCTCATGAGGGCCCAAATACAAGATGGATGCTTGACTTGTCAAGGCAGTGAGTGATGCCACAAGAATCACCAGCTTTGGTAAGCAGTACCGGCATCATTACAACAGTGTGAGAAGAAACCATCCTTATCTTGTCTGGTAGTTGGAAGAGGTTGGGGAGAGTAAGCAAGAGGTCTGTGCTATGTATGTGGTAAGTGGTTATTGCTAATACATGGCCATTCCTGTACATCTGTATACACTTATTGTTGTTCATTGACTTATGCTTGTTTTCTGTTTTGCAGCACCTATTGAAATAGAGGAAGAGAGGTTGATACACCAGAGGAGGCAAGCCCGCCTATCCAAACAGCAGAGTGCATTTAGGGAATTCATATTATACCTACATATGTCATATATACCTGCCTCATTGTCGATATTAGCATTACTGTTAATTATACAATTGACTGACCTCTAGCTGGGCACAACATTGAACACGCTGGTGCTCCCCTTCTTTCTGTTTCCTTCTGTTTTCTTTCTTACTCTAGTGTCTGAGCCACTCCTCACCATCACCAATTGTCCTATCCCTGTCTGCCTATCTGTCTTTGACCTATGTGTTTCCTATCACATATGTGTCAGCACCTCCACTGTCAGTATATCTTTGTTATATTTTTGCGTGTCTGCCTCTGCTGCCAGCCTTATACCCTTATTTCTATTGATACCTTTCCTATTCATCCTTTCCCCTCTAACCTTCACTAATATAAAAAATGAGTACCTGTCCCACTAATATCTCTATATCTATTTATCTATCTCTCTCTCTCTCTCTCTATATATATATATATATATATATATATATATATATATATATATATATAGATACACACACACACACACACACACACACACACATATATATATATATATATATATATATATATATATATATATATATATATATATATATATAAAACCTTCATACCACTATTCCTTTCCCCTCACCCTTCTGACCCTTCTGTGTATTCCCACAATTGCTGTTTCCTCTTTCTACTTGTCTTGTATATCCATTTCCATCCATTGCTATCATAAAACTTAGTAGGGAATTTTCTGTGTATCCCTCTTCTGTTCTCTTAACTGTGCTTACAATAACCGAGCAATGTCATAAGCACATGAATTGAACGTCATTGTGTTGATGTGGTCATGTGACTCATAGCAGCACAGCACAGCTTGCTGCATGACCTATTTACATCATGCTAGTGAACTGACTGCCCATTCAGTCATCTTTGCCTTATGCCACCCCTCCTGCATAATTAATTACTGATGGGCTTTTTCATGCTGTCTGTGCTGTTTTCTGCTGTGTGGATGTATTCCTTTTTTTTCCTGATACCTGACCAAAGATTTTCAGACAGACTTTAAGGAAGGGGATTCACTACATACACTAACAATTATTGTAGGAATCAAAACTAAAACAAACAATTTGGTTCATATGTGGTTATGTGGTAGCCAGATCTAGCTGGTAAGTAGTAAGCATCATGCTGGCTGACGTAAGCATGCCTCATGTTCAGCAATGAAAGACAGAATGCAAAAGAGGTCTGTAAGAGAATAATGTTTTATAGACTTTAAAACCCCACTTAAGGCAATTACATAATCAAATTCATTGAATTTTTAATTATTTTAATTATACTAATTACTTTAATCATTTCATGTGACTATCTTTGCACATATAGGTTCATAGGTTCAGCGAGGGCATTTAGCAAGCGAGGGCATTTACAAGCTTGGCTTACGCCTTTTAGTTTAGCATGGGCCCTTTATTATATTATTTAACTATACCATTTTTTTGGTGACACTGAGGTAATCCCTGGGGTATAGGTATATTTCTCCAATCCATTCGATCTCATTCTCTTGAACAAGGCCAGCGAGGTGCTCTGCAGCACATGTGTAACCGGATTTTGTTCCACAGCATAGAGTCTTTGGCAGTCTTTTTGGTTGCACGTCTATCCTCCAGCTACGCCACGGCACGTTGTCTAGGTTTAAGCCCTGCCTGTGGCTGAGATGGATTTAGATTTTTGAGGTGAAGCATATTCATCAAATCTGGCTTGACATGGCCTTGTATATTAGGCAAAGGTCACCTCTTGTCTAAGCTGTAAGTTTACTGAATAGAGCTGTTCTTCTTTCAGGGCAGCAGGAGAGATTTTTGAGACCCTTATCCTTTTTTGGTGAGGAGACCTGGGGCCTCCAGCTGCTGCAGGTGTCGGGTCAGATACATCCCAATGGGGCATTTGTACTCAATCATTGGTCTGATGAGTGATGAGTTCTGCTGATTTGTTTGTCATTAACCTGTTAAAGCCATATGGTGAAAGTGTTTTTGCACTTGCATTTTTTGTGACTTTACTCTGGTTTAACATTAATGTGTTCTATTTTATTCATGGTTCTGGTCACTTTCATTTCCCCGATTGATTTAAACCTGAAGTGCACCGGAGTTATCATCACACTGATACTGGTTTTGTTCCTTGGATTATTTTTAAAACACTGAGAAATTTTAGTCAGTAGTTAGGAATCAGAGGAAATTTCAGCTTAAGATACATTTAATTCAAGGATGATTTACAGAGTATAAGATTGTATAAGGCAATTTTCCAGGAATGGAAAGAAGTGAAAATGAAAAGAAAACAGGCAAGGCAGTTGTATACAAATTGATGGTAATTAAGTAAAGGAATGAAATGGGGGCACAGGGCAACATAACAAAGAGAGAGAGAGAGGAGAGTAACGTTACAGAAGAAGGAAATGGTCAACAAGCAAAGGCTGCAAAAAGAGAAACAAGGAGTGAAAGAAGGGAGAAGTTATAGATATAGGTGAAGGAATAAAAGAAGAATGAGACACCTCTACTGGTACTGGTGAAAGTTGCAGAGAACTTAAGAAACTGGAGAGCTGGAAAATACCTTCAAATGGAGATTACTGTTTGCTGACGTAATGCGCTCAATAACAGTGCTTTAGGAAGATCAATAATTATTGGTGCATTGTCAAAACTAGGCTGCGCATGCAAATTATTTTAATTAGTACTTTAAATGCTCCATAGTAGATGATTAGAATCTGCACCTGGAAGTAGCAATGTACAGTTAAGGCACTAAGCTTATAACTTGTTGAGGCATGTGGAAAGGACATTAAAGTTGGACCATAGGTAGGGGACAATGCATAGATGATGGTGACAGAGAAGGATAGGAGAAGAGAATAGCAGAGTAGAAAATAATAATTCCACATAACAGATAGTGGACCATTCAGAAGGGGTTCAGGAAAAATAGAAAACTCAGGGAAAGCATGACATGACCTGTGCCTCGTCTACGAATTAAAAGATAGCCAATGAGTAGATACTGCAGGTAGAAAGAAATCAGACTTGGCATTGCAATCCATCAATGTCTCATTTATTATATGTCAACACATATTTATTATGAAGCTATGGATTCTGTTTATCAGGAAGTCACTCACAAGGGAAAGGAGAGAGAAAGTGCACACTTCATTATTACAATGAGAATGTGATGAGAGTAGTAGAAGATAGAGCAAAGCTGACAAAATGGAAGTAGACGAGAAGAAAACTCATTAAGAAGTTAGAAAAATGGATACTGAAAAAATATTCTAATACATCCTCTTTAAGAAAAGCCCTTGACCAGCATCAGTACTGTAATATACAGGGACAGGTACAGTTCATCAATCAATAGTTAGTAACAGAGATACAGAGCAGGGTGCACACATAAGGTACAGTGTACGAAAATGCATAGTAATGCACTTAAGCCATAACAACCATGGTGTAATGAATCATTTTGGAGGAAAATCACTGATGTAAACACAGGAAGAGCATCACTGATGTGAACATGGGGGACGTAGCAAGGAAAAGGATCTGGACTCAATGATCACACATGCATTGGACTACATAAGGTAATGCAAGAACAAAAATGACAACAGGAAACAAAATGTTGGAATATGCGTCTACCTGAAAACATCAAAAGCCCACAATATCAAAGACCAAATTGTTGAGACTAACACAACGAAACCTCACTTCAGTGAACGACTGGATCATCAAATCCATTTCCACAGTAGGTAACCTGTTGGCCAACAAGGTGGACTTTGCCCTTTTCCTAACTGTAGTGTGTCTCAGACTTGGTATATTCAGTTAGGGGTGAGGGAGGTGTGAGAAGGCATAGCCCCCCCACCTGGGTGGGTTGGAGATGGTACAATTTCATTTTTGTTAATTGTGGTATGACTGATTCAGTCATTCACTGAAGTAAGGTTTCGATGCTTTTGTCTTGACAATTTGGTCTTCGATATTGTTGACTTTTGATATTTTAAAGTAGACCCATTGGAATATATCCTCAAAGGAACAGACCTCAGAAGTAAAGAGGCAATGTTTCTGCTTTGTCAAGATCAGGTCGAGCTATATTTGAAGTACTTTGTGCAGTACTGAAGGCCATACAATGCCAGAAGCATTCCAGATGAAAGCCACAAGAAGGAAATGTGGAGAAGAGTAGAAAGAATATGACTAGAGACTAAAGGAGATAGAGATCCCGTCAAAAGGGACCAGAAGAGACAGTGTGACCTGTCCAAACGGAAGAGGAAGGAATCAAGTTCGTTATTAGGCAAAGGAGAAAGCATCAACCTGAAAATGAAAAACACAGGGTGTTGGATGCATCACAGTTAAAATATTTTAGAAACTGAGTTCTCCTTGAAGGCCTGAAAGGACTTTATAGAGAGGATGGTAGAATGACAGAATGAACTTCCAAAATGGAAGGTGGTGGGAGAGTCCACAGGGGTATTCAAGATGGGTTAACTATGAGAACATCACCTAAACCTCCTAAAGACAAATTTAATATTCAAAATCAGAATCATATCTCTGAGAACAGCCAATTACCACTCCAAAAACTGTTCTGATGAAGTCTTGAATGACGAAAGCGCTTGACTGTGTTCTTCTTTTTTGGATTCTACTATTTTTCTGGCGATTTTATCTGATTGTGGAATTAAACATTTATAAAGCATCTTTGAGTCTGTTTTTTTTTTTTTTGGCTAGTTTTGGAGTGGTAATTGGCTGTTCTTGGTGTTTTTTTACCACTTTGTACACCAGTGACTGTTATTAGAATCATATCTCTAACACTAGAAATCAAAAAATATATCCTTTGGGTTCCATATGGTTGGGAACTTTGTTCATCACCCCCCCCCCACTCCTTACCCTTTCTTAAATATACTATCTCTGTCCCCATACACCTGTGGAGAAAAGTGGAAACACTCTGCGAGGATGAACCTAGTAGCCCCATGAGCAGTGATCCCAAAGTCAAGTTAGAGTAATAGAAAACTGAGTCAAGGAAAAATAACTACATTGAAATTGCATTATAAGACCATGAGTATAATAGCTAACATGTAAGACATTGACTACATTTAGGAAAACCACTTATGATATCAAAGGAAGAGTTAGGATTGAGGGAAAGGCAGGCAAAAATGGAAGGTGAAAATGTACTTAAAGAGAAGACTAGATGCACATATTGCCTCCTTCTACTATCAGACAGATTTCTGTAATGTCACTTAATCTGAAGCAAGATACACAGTGAAAATGTTTGAAACAAACTTACGTCGTGTAAAGATCTGGCACATTCAAACAAACCAAAGTAGTCTTTTTTTTCTGTAGTATGACTGCTAACTCGTAAACTACTAAAAATTGTCAATTTATATACTGTTTTAATTATGTTATCCAAAGCTGTGATTATTCATGAGCAGTTAACTTTTAGCTTGTGTTCCAAAATCATACATAATATTATTAAACCATCCCTTACAGATATGTGATATAATTTAATAACAATATGAATCTGAATAGCTAAATAATATTTTGGAAAATAAATATTGAGTATTATTTTGATAATACTCAGAAAAAGGATGAGTTGTATTAAATTGGCAGGGATTTGACTTACTAAATAGTATTAAAAAGAAGTGTTTCTTCCATCACTCTTGGAACATATGTATACTAACTCCATAGTCTCAATGGCCATTTCTGTTTTTCATTGTTGTATTTAGCAACAGATGAATTAGAGAAAGTTAAGCAAATAAATGTAAAAATGAGAAAAACTTACCAAACTATTATTTGCAAATGAAGGCTGATCAGCGTAGTAGTGGCACATTAAATAATGAAAGAGATATTTTATGAATTGTAAGTTTTAAGAATCGTAAGCAATGAGTTCTGCAGCTTGGAATGAAAAACAATAAGGCAAGCTGTATGTTAAAAAGTAAACCACTGAATTTAGCACATAAGAAAAATATCTGGAAGGAATCACCTCTAATAAACTGCATATGGAATATGCTGTAAGCAAAAAAAAAAATAAAGCCAAAAATAATTTGTGCAATTAACAAGCATTTCAAACTCAGATATGAGTATGCTGATGATTTGAAGGGCACATCTGGAGTACAGTAACACAGACTTAATATCAAAGTCAGAAGTAGATAGAATAAAATAAGTCTGAAAACAAGCTATAAAATTTAGAGATTACGAAAGGTCTCTTTCCTACAAAATCTATATCCAAAAATTAAATCTGAGCTGAAAAACTGAGCTGTTTCCTTTTATATGCTGTAATAAAAATAAATCTGAAATGTAAACATTTTATTGTTTCCCCCTTGTTTAACTTGACAAGGGCTCAGATTGCCATGTTAAACTGGCAGGGGTTCAGCCCAGTGAATAATATTAAAAACAAGTGTTTTTTCCATAGAGTCTTGCCCTATATTGAGTATCAGCAGCGATTTCCTATAGGAAAAAGTGATCTGTCAGTTCAGCATTGGGAACTGAATTCAACACACTCACATCTGATGGATTAGGGACATGGGGAAATATAGAGAAGCTTGTTTTATTGATTTGGTTATTAACATGTCAGGCAGACTATTTTAGGGACCCTTTTCAGCCACTGTTACAGAGGATTTTATAATTCAAGGTCGTCAATGACAAGGTCAATTATAAAGAAGTCAAAATGTCAGTTGAAAATGACAGACTTCCATTCATTCATTTATTCATTAAATTCATTCATCCATTTCCTGGTGACTTACATAACCCAAATAAAGTTCAGAGGGAGCCAGACCCTATCCCAGCAGTGAAAGGGTGCAAAGGAAGAAAAGCTGTCCTGAGTGGAGGGTCACCGACCCAAATCACTATGCACAGATGTCCTTACTGTCTCACAGCACGTCCACATATGAGCAATTTGAATGAATGCCAATTTACCTACAGCATGTCTTTGTGTGGTGTGATAAAAATGGAGCATTTCATGCAAATAAATATTAATAAAAGCAGGATGTGCAGACTGTGCCTAAAAGGCACTGAAGTCAAGAAATGAAATCTTAGCATTATATTCTCATGACAGCAGTGTGGACAATCTATATTTTAATTTATATATAATTGTTTGGGCTTATTTTGTGTCTCCTAATATAGATATTGCTATTTCTCTTAAGTTACTGGGTACTTTTCCTTGTAATAATTGCAATATTTGTCAGTTTATAGTATCTGGTTTTAAGAAGATTAATAATGTGAGATTTGATCTTTCTGGAACATTTTCTTGTAATACTGAGGGCATTATTTATACCCTTAGATGTCCCTGCAACCTGTTCTACATTGGAGAAAGCAAATGAATGTTCAGGACCAGGTTGCAGGAACATGTTAGGGACATTAAGAAGTAAAAAAATAGAGAGCTCTATTGCTATTCATTTTAAAGAACATAATAATAGTGATTTCACATTGCTACAAGGGACTATTCCTGAAAAGGTGCATATTAAATTAGGAGACAATGGTATGTTAAAAAATAGACTTCTTTTTAAAGACTCTCTTTTTATATTGAAGTACAATACTTTGGGACCATATAGTTTAACCTGTGAGATTAACTGGAAATATTTGATTTAATTGTTTTATTGTTTAATTGATTAATTACATTAATTAGTGTTAGTTTATTATATATGGGGATGTTTTCTATGGTTTGTTACTTCTTGAAGGCTGTTGAGCCGAGACGCTAAAGTTTTATAATAGACTTTTTTGGGGGCTAGTAGCCTATTGTTTACGTATATTATTTATTTTGTTGGTCGTTTGTATACATCTTAATTTATGCTTGCACTATCTTGACACATTACAGGATGGTGACTATTGCTTTTGTTATGCAGCTGAGATATTCTGAAGTGGGAGAACAATACAAAGAAGGGAGAATAATTGTTTATAATGAGCAGAGTTGGAGTGAGCATTCAGCTTATGATTATATAGTAGTGGAACACAATGTAACTTTTAAACCATATTATTAATCACTACATCACCACATTATAAGCAGCAGTAAAACATTGTATACTTAACTAACTGAAACACAGTTTTACTCTGAGAAAACACTTCACACATGCACACACCTATTTTATGAGGGCAAAAACTCAGATGTTTAGAAAATGTTTGTTCAAGGAAAGATGGGTCTCTGTGAAATGTTCTTTAGTTACATGAACTGTACCTTTTTCCAGCAATACTTTCACAGTGACTATTATGCAACTTTTTACTAGTTCAGCTATGCCAAATTTCTGCTGAATGTGGCATAATTGTCTTTTATGAAAAAGCCCACCAACTTAATTTTAACTATAGTTAAGTTATGGACCCAACTTCAAAGACTGCTTAGAAACTACTCTAGAAACATTTTTGAATACCATTGATAGTAATGATTCTGTGTACTTCAGAATTTGAATTGCCAAGTCTATGTAGAGAAATGGACAGATGATATGGCTAAACATTTTTATCTGCCATCAAAATGTATATTTGTATATTTCTGTGTTTTTGTTGAAGTTCAGCTCCTGTGTCTTGCGAGTTGCTATTGAATCCAGGAGATGGAAGGTCATCTTGAAAGGAGGGATTACACTGCCAAAGTGTACCTGTCTTTCTTCTAAGGAAAGAAGTGAGGGGTTGTGCTCATAAAGTGACAAAAGCAGAAACTACTAGCTTCTATAATCATATTTTATTTTAAATCTGTTAACCAGATAAACCCACTGGACATAACTGCCCCATTTCAGAGGTGGTTCAGGAGCACTGTCTGACCAAGTGACTTGCTTAGAGTCACACAAAAGCCAAATGGATGAAGAAGGAATCAAACCATGTACCCCTGACTGTAGGAAGAAATATATTAACAATTTAGTGATATTCTGCCAGATGTAAACTTAAGTTTACATAAAGACATCATACCTAAGAAAACAGCCAACCTTGATACTGGCTCACTGCTGAATAACAAAAGAGTTACACAGTGCAAAACCAGTACCTTTTGTATACCTGGAATTCAGTACAGCACTTCATTCTTTTACTCACAAATGACTGCTAAAATAATTGTGTTGATGAGTCTAGTGAATAGTATTGGAAGATGGGCAAAAATATGGCAGAAATGGAGGATGCAAAATATATTGATAAACAAGGTGCTATCAAGTGAGACAGCGACTAGAAGTAGAGCGCTGTAGGGATTGCTTTTAACATTGGTATTCTTTAATGTATTCATACTTAGTATAAATCTAAGCATTCTGTTACTGAGGACAGGACTGTTGCCTTGCAGAATTAACTGAAACTACAGAACAGGGGAGTAAAACAAGTGCAGTTAGTGGTGGTTCCTCATCATTCTTCTCCTTAGCATCATGATATCTGCTGCACTCATCTTCTTCCAGCACCATGTGCGATCCAGCTAGCATAATGCATTATAGCCAAATACTGTGCAGGGCAGCTCACTCCAGAATTATCCCTAATAGCTTGTTCTTGTCAGTAACAAATCACTGTGCTGGGAGATCCAGCCACATGAACCCACTTTCAGGATTTAAAATGATGTATTCCATCAGTACATGTTTGTACAACATTGATAGTAAAATAGATAGTAATCATAGTTTAATTACCATTTATGTCCCATTGGCACATTACACTTGGGACATTTCTGCTTCATTTGTACACCTATTCAATATTGCACACATATTTCTCAACATGCTGTCCCAATGGGACATGGTCCTGAATGGATATCAGACACTGGTTACTCATTCACCATATGCAGCCATTGCACACACTCCCAAAATGCTTACTGGATGTAGTTGCAACCATTCCACCTGCATTGCAGGGTACATAGTAACTGATGGAGTAGAATGCCTTCCTGTACAGATATAGTTTTTTCAATTGCTCAAGATGCCTGATTCTAGAAGTAAAAACATGTTACTCTGCACGTAATTCACATATGTAAAAGTCTGCTTTACTTTACTGACTTCAACTCAACCCTAATAAAACCAAGCTACTGCTATTTCTCCCAAAAACTCAATCCCACTTCAAACCAATCTTTACTATCACATCTGTAGATAACACCAAAACAGCAGTAGTGTCACAAGCCAAACTACTTGGTGTTGTCATTGATGATAACTTAAATATGATCTCCATATCCAAAACTGTATAAAAAAAACTCATCAGAAACTCGGCATGCTTTATAGATCAAAAAAAATTCCTACCCAGCGACTGTAGACTCTGTCTTGGTAATGCTTTTCTACTTCCCACTCTACTCTATGCCTGTCCCATTCTAACCAACATACAAGCCACTCTAAAAACAAAAAATGGAACTCGGCGTAATACAATTTCCAGATTTTCTGTTAACCAGCCCTTCAACTCACACCACTGTCTATCTCTAAAAAACTTAAACTGGTTTGAACTACCTCACTATCTCCTCCTCTCTCAACTAGCTCTTGCACATTTCATACTAAATAAACCTAGCTCCTGCCCATCCTTCTTCTATCTCATTCATCATCACCTATTTTATCCTCAACTACTCTCTCTGGAGCTGTGACCAACTTTTCTTGAATATCTATAAACCTAAAAGAGCCATAGGCCACAGCTTATACAAATACACAGTGGCCTTAGCCTGGAATGAAATCCCCTTAGACATCAGATCCATACCAAACATTCATAATTTTAAAAAGCTACTAAAAGGAAGTCTCAGTAGTGCTCCGTTCCTGCCTTAACCCTGCCTAGTGTGTCTATAATTCACTTTACAACACTGTCTAGCTTGCTAGTACCACTTTATCCTTTCTCCTTCTTTAAACTACATATTCACTACCCCCTCCTATTCTCCTCATTTCTACTGTCTATACTGTTCTGCTGACATTTATTGTAAATACTATACCCAATCCATCTGCCTCTTCTACATCATCTTTTCCCTAACTGTCTCCAGCTGCAAGCAAAAGTATGTAAATAAACTTGTCTGGGGAGATCGACTCAGCACTGCACAAATGCTGATTGCCGGTACTTCTGATAATACAAGGGTTGGTGCCTCTGACAGAAATAATTAATGCAATGTGCATAACCTTAATAGAAAAAGTAATTCTTATTTATCATAAAAGAAATACAGAAACAGCAGAACATACCATAATAAATGTAATTTGATTTTGTAGAAGTGGACACATCTTCCTATTCACAATATGGAATACAGTACCAATTCATGCTTACATACACAAGTTTCTTCAAGTTACCAACTGGAATCCTCCCTGAGAAGTTCTCCACTAATAAACTTTCCTGCATAAGCAGTACTACTGCTAAACATGTGACCTGAATAATTCACTACAAGCCCCTAAACGAACCACATACAACAATACAGTAGAAATTGCAATATTTAACACCTCCCTTCCTGACAGTGCAATTCACTGCACAGATGTAAGTGAACAATCAGATATGACAGTGAATGTATGCTACTACGAAACAAAACAGATAGAAAAAGCAGAAAACTGTACTAAAAAAAAAGAATTTCTTTAAAGATAGACAGGAATGTCTGATGTTTTTTTCTAATAAAGGTAACACTACCCTGAATGTCATGTTCCACAGTTTTGGACTAGACATTGCCTCTTTGCCTGTGTAGCCACATACTGTGCACATGCCTGCTGCATGGGATCCCTCACTACTGCTGCTGGCTGGCCACCAACACTGTTGTCACTTGTGGAGGGACAGTAGTGGGTAATGTGCTCCCATCATGGGCCTCTTCACTACTAGACTGATGCTTGATCATTTTGTGCACAATGTAACATGCAGTAAACATCATCATACAGTAGCAGGGTCATATTGAAGGGCACCCCCAGACTTGTCCAGGCAAGGGAAATGTGCTTTCAGCAGGCCAAACACTTGCTCAGTGACAATCCGTGCCTGGGACAGGGCAGTATTGAACCTTTCCTCAGCAGCTACTCTAGTGTTTTCAAAACTATGCTTACAACATAATCATAGTTAAAAATTTCACTTGCAATCAAGGTTACTAAGGGACATCTTACCATGCAGGAAGAGGCAGTAGAGTGAGCCTGTATGCCAGATATGTGGGTTTTGGGCATTGCCAGAATGCTGGTCCACCCCCATGCATCACGTTCTGCCTGGCAGTAGATGGAATGGTTGAAATCCAGCTGCTAAACCCTTAAATTATTAGCAGCTGAAAAGCATCATCTCTCTTACACACACACACACACACACACACACACACACACACACACACACACACACACACACACACACACACACACACACACACACACACACACACACACACAAATGGTGTGTGTGTGTGTGTGTCTATAATTACATATAACAATGTGTATATATATATATATATATATATATATATATATATATATATAAAATTTATTTATTTGATTTTTATTTATTTATTTTTTGCACTATTTATGGTCACTGCTGTTGATCTCAAACCCTTTTTGCTTATCTAGCCCTGATCCCCACAACTCACATCCTGGCAACTCCCTAGTGTGACCTGCACTTGGAGGCTATCTGTATTGGGAGAGGAACTGAGCATGGAGTTGTCCTTCTTCCTGCACATGATAATGAAATTAGATGTTTTGCCAGACATATAGAGCAAGACAGTGCCATTTTGGACAGTCATAGTGCTGCTCGCGCTATTTTTCTGTCTGGCTAGACTTCCACCCACCATGTGCTAATGGCACCATCAAGTTGGTTGGGCAATAGGGAGTAGCTTGAGTACATGTCCCACACCTGGGTCTGTAGTAATCAATATACCTATCTGTCTTCTCTCCACCTCCAGCTCAGCATTTTCTCTTTGAGCTTTTACCTCTGCCAGAGCAATGGAAGAGAGATGTCCAGCTTGGTAATCTCTACAACACACAGAGAAAAAAATAATGCAGCCTCACAACCAGCACTGTAAATCACCTGGGTCAGTAACCAAACTCATGTTGCTTGGGTCATAGCCGGGGCTTTATCCTTTTATGTCACTGGGCTGGCCCTTCCTTATATATATATATATATGTAATACATGCAAAAAATTCACTGTGAACAGTGGAAGTGTAATTAATGTTTAAGTAATATAGGCTATGCCATCCCATAATTTAATTTCCACTGTAAATGTAAATAATTTATATTTCTGTATTCAGATTTGAAAGTTTTTCCTCAAGGCAATACCTGAGATTATGTGGAAGACAAGTCCAAGACCTATCAAGAAAAAGGTTACATGCAGCAACAAAATAGCTTTTTTTCTTCTTTTGCAGTAGACTTCTAAGCTTATCAACAGATGCCCTGAGCTTGCACTGAGTTACACTATCTTCCATTCAGTAAAGTAGATATAAGGAGCACTCAGCATTGCATACGAGTTTATGAGGAAATTTTAATTGGACCAGAGAGAGAGATCTGAGAGGTGGGGGGATGATGTTTTAGTTCTAACCATTTTAGGCTACATAAGAATAAGCAGAGCTCGGTCCTACCCCATAGTGACCTTCTGCAAACAATGCTGTTCTGTTGTATGTTTGTTACAGTTTGTGGTGGAATGATGAGAGAAGAGTTGGCAAGCAGTGTGCAGAGTATAGGAGAGATGAAATCAAGTATGAACTGGGTGTGGACAACCTTCCCTGTTTTGATATAGGGTAAATATTTTGAGTACAAACAAAATACCAATTGTTTGATTAGCCTTGGTCTCTACATTAGACTCATTTGGCAATCCTGAGCTGATTGTCAATAATACAGACAATGAGCATTGAGCAGGTGACATTTTTATTATGGGTGGTTGGTCAATCAAGATTATATGAAAGCAAAATATTGATTGATTCAAATTATGATATTTTTATGAGTTTTAAATAGTCTGCATCATTACACAAGCTATTCATAGAAGAAAACAATGTTACTTTGTTGTAATGACATTAAAATGTACCCTTGTTACATTAAACTACAGACGCAAGGACTGGAAGCTGGACTACAGCCTGAAATTAACACATTTGAGTGATTTATTTGTTAGGATAATAACACGCTAGCGCTGTTGTCTGCATATTGAGAAAGTGCCAGATCTTCCCAGTGATCAGTCTTGACATGTCAAAGGTTTTATACATCAGAAAACCTAACACAGATCCTAGATGTACACCACAGATGACTATTCCATCACATTGCCTGTCTTCTGCTGTTCAGGTTGTCAGGGAAGTAAACCCACAGCCAGCCAACAACTCCTCAAGATTAGTGTGAAAACTGTTTTAGGAGCTTTTCAGAGATCAGAAAGTGCACCAGGTGTACCATCCTTTTTGATGATATGTAACGGATATGCCTAATTTAGAATGAAATTGTTTCTTTGTGTATTTAATAATTTTGAATGTGTGTAACCAATAAAAAAGTATTGGGGGGGGGGACATAAAGAGTGCATCTAAAAGTCTGCCAGAATTTAGTTATTAAGAAATGTATTCAGAATTCTGCCACATTGTTGCCTAAACCCATACTGAGAGTTTGAAATCGAGTCTGAGATGATTAAACACAGAAAGTAGGAATACACACAATTCTATGATTTTTAAAGAGGTGACAGAAGGGCTACAATGGGATAATTGTTCAATGTGTGGAAGAGCAATGACTTTACAGAAGGGCAGTGAATGCCTTTTTCTAGATAACAATGAAATGACCTTCTTTGACAGATCAGTGAAAAATAATTGAAGCAGGGCATGTCCTGTGCCAGTGTGTCAGTTACAGGTATCAAGATATAATTACATGTGTTAGATATAATAATGACAAGAGCTTACTATCAGAAACATACAGACAAACATAATAGCTATCATTAGATACAGAAGCAAATGGGAGAACAACTAATTATATTCACAGATTAATAATAATATCTTAATGATGAAAATGAAATTTGTACAGTTTAGATGCACATGAGGAATACTGTGCGATATATTATAAGATTTGCTGATTGTGGCTTAATGCTGCTTGGTATCAGGGTTTTAGCCTGTGTCAAAATAACAGCACTTGTATTCAATACTTAGATATTTACTTTTGAAGTAATGAGTTCCAAGCTGCTGGTGCAAACTCTGAGAAAGTTTTTTTCTTCTATTTTTTGGAGAAGTGTGGCCTTGACAGTAATATTACATTTCCTAAATTTTAAAATTTAAATTTTGGGGAGTTAATTAATCAGGGTCACCTACAGGGCTAGTTCAGTTACACTGGTGCATCCATGTGTCTGCAGGGGTCTACATTATGGATGCCTTACATTTACCACATTGCAGGTGATGCAGGATAGATTCACAGGCTCAAATGTATTTACTAGGCTAATGACCACAAAGGCCTTTTTAAGCCTAGCCATGCATCCTGCATCTCTGACTAGTTCTGATACCCTTGATAAGTGTAAACATAGGTCTGGGAGATGAACCATTTACAGGTTACCTGTGTCCATTAGAGACATAGGTGCCAAACTGGGATGAATTTCTGGTTTCCCATCAAATTGTCCTAGTTGCACTTGAATTGGATCAAGGAGGAACTCTGCTTCACACGGATGGGAAGCCTGTTCCATAGATGGGGAAGTCTCTGGGATACATACATACCTAACACTCCAGCAGGTCCCATTTATATCACAGGCATGATTTAAGTCTTTAGCATAGGCAATTCTGGTACTGTTTGTTTTGTGGATATGTAGGAGGTCCATCAGAGTGGGGTCTGATAATGCCCTGTATGCCAGGCATAGATCTGCTCCTCAAAGCCTGTGGAGACAGAATACAGGGATGAGCCTTAAGGTGGTCTGCATAAGACATATTGCTTATGCCCTGTATTCTTTTAGTGAGGAACCTCTGTGGACACTCTAGTTGTTGGATATGCCTGGTTAGGTACATACAAAAGGGGGGCATTGTACTCAATGATAGGTCTGATGAATGCTTAATACAGTGGAACAATGACTTCCTTGGACTTAGATGACATGCCTTTCTTTATAAGTTGTGTGACATAGAATGACCCGTCTGCAGGCACAGACATTATGGATGCCTTACATTTACCACATTGCAGGTGATGCAGGATAGATTCACAGGCTCAAATGTATTTACTAGGCTAATGACCACAAAGGCCTTTTTAAGCCTAGCCATGCATCCTGCATCTCTGACTAGTTCTGATACCCTTGATAAGTGTAAACATAGGTCTGGGAGATGAACCATTTACAGGTTACCTGTTGGCATCAGAGACATTGGTGCCAAACCAGGGATGAATTACTGGTTTCCCATCCAATTGTCCAAGTTGTACTTGAATTGGATCAAGGAGGAACTCTGCTTCACATGGATGAGGAGCCTGTTCCATAGATGGGGTAGTCTCTGGGATACATATCTATCTCTCCAGCAGGTCCTGTTTATATCACAGGCAAGGTTTAAGTCTTTAGAATAGGTAATTCTGGTACTGTTTGTTTTGTGGATATGTAGGAGGTCCATCAGAGTGGGGTCTGATAATGCCCTGTATGCCAGGCATAGATCTGCCCTCAAAAGCCTGTAGGAGACAGAATACAGGGATAGGCCTTAAGGTGGTCTGCATAAGACATATTGCTTATGCCCTGTATTCTTTTAGTGAGGAACATCTGTGGACACTCTAGTTGTTGGATATGCCTGGTTAGGTACATACAAAAGGGGGGCATTGTACTCAATGATAGGTCTGATGAATGCTTAATACAGTGGAACAATGACTTCCTTGGACTTAGATGACATGCCTTTCTTTATAAGTTGTGTGACATAGAATGATTTCCTCACCACTGTAGACACGTGATGATCAAAGGCTAGATTACTATTTATGTGTGTCCCTAAGTCCCTGACTACTGGGTCAACTCTAAGGGGGTGTGTTGTCAGTTTGATAATTACCAGGGATGGATGATTTCCCAAAGGATACTATTATGCATTTCTTGGCATTTAGTTTTAGTCCATGACGCTGACACCAGTTGTTTGCCTGAGTCAGCCCCTCCTGGAGAACATATGTGTCAGTGTGGGATTCAATGACAGCTCCTAATTTGCAATCATCTGTAAACTCCGTCAGCCAGAGACCACTGAGATTGGCCTTGACTTCGGTGAAGTAAATGCCAAAAAGGAGCAGTCCAAGGACTGATTTCTGAGGGACTCCACCTGTGACTGGCTACTTTGTAGAGGTGGACTCCCCAATTCAAACTTCCTGGGCCCTGTCTGTGAGCCAGTTGGTTATCCACCAGGTGGCATACGGGTTTGTACCTAACCTCTTGAGTTTGTCAACAATGCCTGAGTGCGGGATTGTGTCAAATGCCTTGGTCAGGTCAAGGTAGGTAGTGTGAATAATTTTGCCCTCATCCATTGGTTTGGTGACCTTCTCAAACAAGTCCACCAGGTTGAGTAGGCATGATCTGCCCTTGATGAAACCAAACTGGGTTGGGTCCAGTGTCTGGAGGTTTACTATATCTCTATCAACCATCTCCATGATAATTCTTTCCATGCCCTGACATATAAGACTAGTGAGACTTATGGGTCTGTGGTTTCCAGGGTCTGTAGATGGCCCATGTTTGTGCAGAGGGATGACTGTTGCTTTTCTCCATTCATGAGGCAGGAAGCCTGTTTGGAGGCTACAGTTAAATAGCAATTCCAGAGGTCCTGATAGGTCATGTTTCATGCTATTTAGAAGACATCCTGGGATATTGTCTGGGCCGATTGATGCAGTGTTCTTGATCTTAGAGAGAGCATTAAGGACCTGTTCCCTAGTGATAGTAGGGGGAGTTATATTTGATGATATTTCCTGAGGGAAAGTTGAGAGGGAGAGATGAGTAAAGTTGGAGCTGAATTTATCAGCCAGGAAGTTTCTTCTGGCTCAGTATAGGTGGCTCCATTTACAAAGAGCTCTGCCCACAACTGTGTATTGCCTTTGAAGATGTGGACACAGCTAAAGAATGCTTTGTGGTTGTCCTTGGTCTGGGAGGCAAAACTTACCTCAAATGTGGCTTTGATAGACTTCATTTGTCCTCTCAGTTGTTTGTTTAGTTTAATGAGAGTGCTTTTGTCCTGCTGGGTGCTGTACCTCCTAATTTTTGCCATGATTTTTTTCCTCCTGTTATACATTTGATTGATTTTGTGATTCCACCAGGGTGGCTTGTTTTTTGAGTTAGTTCTGTACTTCTTTCTGGTCGGTACAGATGCCTTTATGCAGCTATTAATATGCTTGAAAAGGGTTTCTGTGAACAGTTCTGCATAGGCAGAAGTGCTCTCAGGGTTTATAGTGGCTTGAAAATTTGCCAGATTCTCACTTAATAGCAGGAGGTTAGCCTTATAATAGTTCCTGAATATTCCCGGTTTAGCTGGGGGTCCGGGTTGATTTTTACTTCAAAGGGGACCGTTTTGTGGTCTGACCTTACCAGGGAAGGCATTACAGTAGGGGGTGTGCAGCACTCTCCCATAATAGTGAGGACCAGATCCAGTATGGTTGCACCCCTGGTTGGTGTATTGATTATCTGGTCCAGGGAGTTTGTATTTACAAAATCCAGGAATCTCTGTGCATGTACGTTTGATGTCGTATAGGATTCCCAGTTAATAGTGGGGTAATTAAAGTCACCCATGAATATGGTATTGGGTTGGATGGTTAGTGTTTCTAATAAGTTTAAATACATGGCAAGGGTTTCCTGTGTCATAGAGAGGGACCTATAACTTGCAAGGAAGTGCTATTGGATTTTACCTATTGTGATTTGAACATTGAGCAGCTCACGTGCATTGCCCTGTTTGACCAGCCTTGAAGTATGTTTATGTTTGATGTAAATAGCGACACCTCCACCTTTAGGCCCTGCCTGTGAAGTAGCTGGACTAAATGTGTGAAAGGCATTATAATCCTGCACTATTGGTGTGCTGTCCATGGCTTTAAACCACATCTCTGAGACTGCACAGACATCAGCATTCTCTAGAGTAAAGAGTGCTTTCAGGGAGTGGAATTTTTTGTTTAGGCTGCTAGCATTGAGCATAGATTTTCTTGGTTTTTATTTTGCTATGTCAGATATACTTTCAGTTTGGCATTGCCTAAAAAAGCAACTATGGGGGAAGACAATGTTTTAGCTAGTATTCGAAAGCCTAGAGGAGAGATGTGCAGACCATCCCTGGCAAAGAAGCATGGTCTGTTGTCCATCTCCTTCCATGCTGACAAATATTGCACCCCCTTAGAATGACACCAGAAACTAAGCCAATTATTAACGTCAATCATTTTTGTTTGTATTGTGGCATCATCCTTGAAGGTAAAATGCATCATAGAGCTTTTGATATATGTGTCTCAGGATGGTATGAGCCTGTTTGGTGATCCACAGCCTTGTTTCGGATGATGCAAGAGTCTGTAGGCTTGTAGCCTTTTTCTGGTAGATGCCTCGAATAGCAACCAGATCAATCAGGTATGTTAAGCACAGACACTTACTCTCCAACCAGAAAGAGTCAGGAGTCAATGCACTCTGCTCTTACTGTCACCAGGATCAGAATATAATCACAAATTCCAAGCTTTCAACTATAAAGCAGTTATTAAGCTTTCTGGTGATTAGCAGTCACCAGAAAATAATGTCACTGCACTCCTTCTCTCACCAGGAGAAAACAGAAGCACTAATCCTAAGATGACTACTGAGAGGCAGAATGTGGGCTCTCCAATAACTAGTGGTCTTGCAATAGATGCTTAAAGGTAAGATGAAAAAAAAATGGTTTATCCTAAACACTGCAGTGTGCACTAAGTAGTTAGATATGAAAGTGGGTAACTTAAGTTTTACCTGTCTAAAAAGATAAGTTTTAGTGGAGAGCCACTATTTTAAAAGAGCAAAATAGATTGAAAGGGGGTGGGCACTTTTGTATTCTGGTACTATGGAATACAGTAGGGTGGCCAATAAAAATAGTTGAAGGGGATTGATTTCACAAAATGATAATTTTGTGCTTACTCACACCAGCTAGGAAAAGCAGAGAGAAAACAAGATATATGGTCAAATTAACACAAGGGCAGGCAACTAGGAAGACAGTGGTGTTTAAGAACACAACAGTAACAGGGTGGAAGGGTGGGGAAAATGTCTGTCTGACTCACAAGAGACAGAGCTGTGGTCTCTTTTCAAATTGTAATATACAGTTCAAAGCAGAATACAAGTAAAACACAGAGTAAAGAAAACCACCTGGATCCCTGGGTGATGATGCTGGCATAGAAATGAAAGAGCATGACCAAACACCAGTCTAATATCACCTATGAACATACCAAGACTATACTAGAGTTAGTATTTGTTCTGCTGAATGACTAGTTATGCTGTCCAGACACGCCAGGGGGCAGTGCAGCCCAACCAACAGTCCGGGGAATCTCTACACCTACAACTGCAATCCCTGTAGTTTCCTTTAGCACAACATCCACAGCAGCAAATATAGTAATGCTGACAAAACGCAACCAGTGGTCATAACACCACCCTTGACTGTGTTCCACAGAGTATACAGCAGTGTAGATAAAGTGGCAACATCTAGTCCACCGCTAAGGTTCCTGCCATGTACACAGGGGCTAGACAGTGTAACACATAGCAATGCATGCAGTGTTATCTAAGCACTGTTCTTTACACTGCATGATCAAGTTACAATGTGCACCAGAAATATCCATTTATATTATGCAGAGAGAGGGTGGTGGAGGTCATGGTTGTCATCATTTGCATGGCAGAATAAGATCATGAGGACACATGACTGTTTACACAACCTGTGAAGGAGGGAGTTAATGGATGAAAGTGCAGATTTGAGTCTGGTAACAGTGCTAGACATGATTTCTTCTGTAGACCTTTTGGGGAGCTACCATGTGTCCATGCACTGCAACCACTCTGATATCCAGACACAGCAGGACTACAGGCCCTCATAGGACATTGGTGTGGCTGTATTGGTAGTCAAGTGAGGTCTGGATGGAGAAGGTCTGAAAGGAGAGATGGAATCAGCAAGAGAAGGATAGTAGTATTGCTGGAACTCAATTCATCTTGGAGAGCACCTTCACATGGTGGATCCTATTTTTACAAACTCTCACCAAGACAATACCAATATACAGACTGTATTTTGTACAGCATGGAAATGTGATATTTATACAGAAAAGAAGTCCAGACTGATCAATATAAAAATGTAGCTCCAAAGATATTTGAAAAGAAATACAGACAGCCACCCAAATATGGTAAATTTCATATTAAAAAATAAGATCACAAAGGTGTAATGTAATTGAAAAAAAAATAAATTTAGCAAGATGGAAATAAAACAAATAGAAATTAAAGTGACAGAACATCTATAAAGGTAAAGTTTTAGTGTGGAAACTCCTGCACAGGTAATTTTGCAACATGATGGGCAAATAATTCCCAGCTAAAAGAGAAACAGGTGAAACAGGATGCATATGAAGTAGATACAATACACAATGATGTTCTGGAGCCTTTTGTAGGAGAGTCACATAAAGATCCAGCTAGAATTGCACAACAAGGGATAACCTTTTATAGAAGACTCACATGAAATTCCAGGTAGAATTCCATAGCACTGAAAAAGCAAGAAACAGAAAGCAGAGAGAAGATACTCTCAGTTTTGAAGAGAATGCTTGATTGGATGATGGGACAGATATATTAAGACAGATGAAAAAAATAGATTATAGAAAGTGAATAAGGCCCAAAATGCTAGATGATTGGTTAAACAGATGAATGCAGCAACTGGTATAATTAAGAGAACGTCATGTGATGTAAGAGAAATAAATACAATAAACTGCTGTATAATTAAACTAATTGCAGATACAGCATTACCACAGAAGTGTACAGTAACAAATAAAAAGCAGAATGTCACCATGGAAGCATAAAGCAACAATAACTACAAAGTAACTAAGACAAGAAGTATCACTGTTGGGGGAATACAGAAAAGGAATAGATAATCAAAAATTCTTAAAAATATATACGTGGTAAAAGTAACACATAATATCAGAGCAAACCAAGATTGATCATACACTATTTAAATAATAAACAAAAAAATAACACAAGCAGAAAAACTTTGAAGAAATTCATATAAATTTAAAGGAAAACTGCAAAATAAGCAGTTCGCTGAAGATCCTAAAAGGCTTTAGAGAGAATTAGAAAAAAAAAAACAAAACAAAGAAACAATAGAAACACAACCAAAAAAAGTAGAAAAGGTTGCATTTTAGTGAAGGATTTATGCAGACCCTGTCAAACACATACAAAGTTGCTGAATGGATAGAAGAGTTAAAAGAAACAACAAGAAGCTCTAATATACATGATATGAAATGGGAGGAAATAACAAGCAGACAAACTGAGTCAAATTTAATAAAAGTTCCTAAATGGATAACCCTAGGTCCAGTTTAAGGACTTAACTTCTGGCTAAAAATATCACAGAGATTTAGCCTTGAGTAAAAGCGACATATGCACATCCCAAACAGACAGCAAAAGATTAACAAAAGGAAAAAACATACTCCTACTTAAAGAGTAAACTTGCAAGCCATCCTAAGAACTGCAGATCAAAACTTGTCCTCCAACAATATACAAATTATATAATGGAATTGGTGCAGATTTTTTAGGCATCTAGATAAAAGAAAATAAATTATAGCACTAGAACAAAAAGGTAATAGAAGAATATCATAAAGAAGAAAGGATCATTTGTTGGTTAACAAAGCCATAATAGACATCTGTAAAAATGGAGGAAATCTAACTATGGCACTGATAGACTGAAAAAAAATGAACAGCATCCCATATTCCTTCATAATATGATGTTTCTAGATGTATAAGACACAATGCATAGCTCAATTGCATTGTGTTGAATATGATACAGTGGTAACCCACTTCACCTGAGTCATGATAAAGGGCAAATTATTATCCCCAGTACAAGAATCCAAAGGGGGAGTATTCCAGGGTGATTCTTTCTCACCATTACTGTTTTGTCTTGCACTTAACCCATTAAACTGCTTAGTCCCCCACTTGGCAGTAGAAAAATATCCAATGATGTAGTTAAAAATGTTTGTAGGCAAGTTACGTAGACAGGCAGAATTTATTTAACAACTGAGTTAAGTATGTTATTAAAACAGACCAAGTGCTTTCATCTCAGGCTGTATTGAACGGGACTTCATCATAGTGTAATGCATATGACACTGGGTATAATTTTATGCGAAAACTTAAATGAGAGCTGATTAAAAACATTGCCCAACTAGGCAACTAACTTAAAGTGATATTGTTGTATCTAAAAGAATATATATAAATATATGTACAAAAATCTTACACATTCAATTTACATTAGCTATAAAAATACAATATGTGGAGGAAGTACAAAAAAAGTGTGTCACTAAGAATTATATCAAATGTAACATAAATAAAATGTCACATTCTTCAAATATAAGAATAATTACACTATTACTTCATTGTAAGTTGCTTCATTTTCAGCAGGCAAGAAAAAGATAAAGAATTGTTTAAGCCAGGAGAACAATTAGCATTAGTTCTAACCTGCCATTCCAGTTCCTTCACTTCTCATGCAACCTTCAAAGGCCATCCTGTTGGGTCACATTCTAAGGTTCCTATAATAAAGAATTAAAAAAAAAATAGTGGTCTAAATGCTCTTTAATGTGCTTCCAGAGGGCATTGTTCAAATTTTGATTTTTAATGTCCCTCATGTGTTCATATATTCTATCGCCGATTGCTGTTTCTGTTTTTCAATATAAAATGAGCTGCATTGCTGACAAAGGGCATTATAATCTGCTCTCTTGGTATCACACAAACATTTCTTGGGACTGAAAGTGTAACGATAGCTAGCCAAATGAACGACTGTAGCTTCAAGTATATGTGAACACTGTGAGCATCTACCAAATTTAAATGTTTTACCATTTGTTCTAATTCTAGATCCTGAATAACCTTTTTTGAGGTAATCCTACATTGTTGGATATTTGCCTATTGCCTGGTGGAGGACTGTGCCTTTGCTTCTTGGTTTCTGTGCATGTTGTCTGCTTATTCCAGTAAGCTCTTTACTAAATAGGCCATGCTATGGGCACAGCTTACCTTCTAGAAACCCAACATATTCAAAAATATGTACCTCATCTACTTTTTGTGAAAAATATAAAAGTCTGTAGCTCATTGGATTAGGATCTGAAAGCACAGCTACAAATTGTTAAAACTTTCTCAGATGATACAAGAATTACATTTTGTCTTGATAAATGTACAAAAGGAACATTTATAAAATGAAAGTTGCAGCAATAAGAAAATATCAACCTGGGACAGAAATTCAATATAAATGAATTTGAACAGCAGCATGTACATAAATATTTGGGAATAGATGAAGGGTTGACAATAAAACATGAGCAAATGAGAAGAAAGCCTAGTAATGAATACTTCAAAAGTTTAATACTGAAAACTGCCTTGACAATTAGGAATAACAATCAAGCTATAAATCACCTTGCTTTTCCTTTTCTAATTTACAGCTTTTGTATGATTGACTAGCCCTAAACAATATTAAATCAGTTGGACAATAAAACAAGAAAAGTGGTTCATGCTTACCAAATGATACAGAAAAACAATTGGTAGTGAGAGTGTGTGTGTGTCTGCATGTAGAGAATGGGACCCTCAACTTGTGATAGTGTTTCATTTCCAGTGTTGACTTTGCTAGGATCTCTTGTGCAGTGTGACGTTATCTGTCATTGAGAGCTATGAAGAATTTCATAGTTTACTTATCTGTTACATCTCTGAACTGATTTTTTTTAGCCAAGTACTTTGGAATAGATTGGACACTCTAAACTGGCCCTAGGTGTGAGTGTGTGTGTGTGTGTGTGTGTGTGTGTGTGTGTGTGTGTGTGTGTGTGTGTGTGTGTGTGTGTGTGTGTGTGTATGTGTGTGTGTGTGTGTCTGTGTGTGTGTGCCTTCTGTGGAAGGTTGGGCACCGGGCTGGCAACTCAACACCATAAAACTCCACTGCCAATCATGAGCAGACAGGTGATCCGCTTTGGCTACCTCTAACCGGGAAAAGCCGAAAGAAGAAGAAGAAGAAGATTGTATATCCTGAGTTCTGAAGTAGGTATTGGCCTCAATGAAACCGACTATATGTATAGGTATAGGTCTGCATTTGTTGGACTACATACATTTGGTGCCATTATCAGATCCAAAAATAAGGAAAGTTCTAAAAAATGAAGAGAAGAAATCTAAGATGACATATTTTCTCAATTTAATAGAAACATTTCAGAAAGGAGTGAGAAACAAAATCAAACCACAAGTAGATGAAAATAAGGAAAGAAAAGTAGAAACCCCACAAATATAGTGACAAGTATAAAGAACTCCTGGATTATGATAAGAGAATTCATACCAAAAGATGAAAGGATAATAATGGCAGATCAGGATAGTGTGCAACACACGTCAGTTTGCAAAGACTATAGAAAAACTGGGAGAAGCAGACAAATGTTTCTGTAATACAGAACTAGAACCAGATGCATATCTCATTGCTGATTGCAATATACTCATAGCTGAGTATAATAATAATAATGTGGAAAGACTGTTGCACTGGGGGTGTACAAACACTGCAGTATACAAGTAATTGAGGAGCACTGGAAACATGAACTACAAAAAATACTGAAAATGAAGTTCTAATCACATGGGATCGTGCAATACCAACAATTATGAAAACAGAATTAAAAATTACACCTAGTAGTCAAAGAAAAAAGGAACAAAATTAGCATTAATCACTGAGATGGCTACATCCAGCAGGTATAGTGTTCAATGCACTGAGAGAGACACAAAGTCATAAAATACCATGATTTGCAAATAAGCTCTACAGGAATGTGGGATAAAGACACGCAAACAGTTCCAACAGATGTAGGAACAACAGGACTAATAAGAAATAATTTTCAAGCATACTTAAATATTCTACCAATGCAGAAGACCATTCTAAATATATTGAATACTCCTGGCTACAATCAAAGACTGAAGCAAAAGTAATGGGGTCCATTCCTGCTACAGTATTATAAATACAAAACATCTGGAAAATTAAAAAAAGTGAACTCTGATCTGAAGTTGGATCTTTGATGAGATGTTCCATCCCTGCCATGTCTTTTGTTAAGCAGAGACTTTGATAATTCTACTGCCACAAGTGCAGATTTTGTTCTTTAAAATGCCTTATATGTTCACACCAGTCATGGTCTTGGCCTTGGACATAGCCCACACTCAGCGGTAATGCACAGATGGTGGCACTTAGGTTCATATGTGTGTACTAGGCTAATGGCCCTGGAATCTTTACAAGCCTAGTCCATAGGATTACCCTGGCATCGTGCCACTCGACCTTAGTTCCCAGTGCCTCTGTCGAGTAGAGCCAGTGGAATGATGCCTGGGGTGAATTTTCTATTTCCCATCCACTCATCAAGATTTCTCTTGAAGAGGGCCAGTGAGGTGCTCTGTTTGACATATATGGGGAAGTTTATTCCATAGCATGGGCAGTCTCTGGGTTATGAACCTGTCCCTTCAGCACATTCTGTTGATTGTGGAAATGAAGTTGAGGGCTCTGGAGCATGTGGTGCAGAGGGATTGGGATTTCTTTAGATCTAGCATTTCTAACATAGCTGGGATATACATGGCTTTGTAAGTCAAGCAGAGATCACCTCTAAGTAGGCGATATGAGACGGAGAATAGTTGGAGTCATTTGAGTCTGTCCATATACGAAAAATGTTTAAGGCCTAGGATCCTCTTTGTGAGGTACTTTTGCGGCCTCTCTAGTTGTTGCCGGTGTCTAGTGAGGTACATGCCAAATGGGACATTGTGCTCGATGATTAGCCTAATGAGGGAAGAGCAGAGGGAGACAATGACCCCTTTCTTCCTGGATGCAAATCCTTTAGTAATGAGATGTGCCACATAGAAGGACTTTCTGACCACAGTGGCGATGTGGTGGCCAAAAGAGAGGTCGCTGTCAACCTGTGTTCACAGATCACTTATAATGCCTTCTGTGTTCAGTGGATTGCTATCGATGTGGTAATTCAAGGGAACCGGGTTTTTCCAGAGGGGGATGACAACACATTTTTGGCACTGAGCTTAAGGCCATGCTTCTGATACCAGTCATTGGTCTCATTGAGGCCTTTCTGTAGGATGTCAGCATCACTTGGGGAGTTAATGATAGCTCCCAAGTTGCAATCATCTGTGAAGTTTGTTAGCCACAGTCCCTTTGTGTTGGCCTGGACTTCAGAGAAGTAGATACCAAACAGGAGATGACCCAGGACTGAACCCTGTGGGACTCCACTCATGACTGGTCATCAGTCTGACTTGGAGTCAGCTACTTTCACACTGTGGGTTCTATCTGTGAGCCAGTTTGCAACTCACCTAGTGATATAGGGGTTAATGCCTAGCTTAGTGAGTTTTTCTATGATTCCTGAGTGGGGAATGGTATCAAAGGCTTTGGCCAAATCAAGGCAGGCTGTATGAACCACTTTGCCTTCATCCACAGCTCTGGTGACTGACTCAAAGAAGCCGACCAAGTTGAACAGGTATGATCTACCCTTCACAATACCAAACTGTGTAGGATCCAGACTTTGGAAATTCCCTATATCCTTGTTTATGAGGTCCATGATGATGCATTTCATAGCTTTGCATATCAGACTCGTCAGGCTAATGGGCTGATAGTTCCCGAGGTCTGTAGTTGCTCCTCCTTTGTGGAGAGGGATGACTGTAACAGTGCTCCATTCGGTTGGGACAAAGCCTGAGGTGAGACTGTGATTGAACAGGGCACTCAGGTGAGGTGCCAGTTCACTCTGTAGTTCATGTAGAACACAGCCAGGGGCATTGTCAGGTCCCATAGAAGCTGTATTCTTGGCCTTGGAAAGTGTTGATTTAACCTGTGCAGCAGTAATACTGGGTGCCTGACAATCTACTGGTATTGTGATTGGTCCTTTGGGGGGAGAGAGGGGTAAAGTTGGCACTGAATCTCTCTCCCAGTATATTGGCAATATCTGTTGGCTTGGTATAAGATGTACCATTGTGCAATAGCTCAGAGCAAATCTGGGTATTGATGCGAAGATTCTTTACATAACTATATAAGGCCTTGTGGTTGTCTTTACTAGGACACATCCACAAGGATGGAACAGAAGGCAGACTTACTGCCACCTGTAATACTTTACCTCAGCTATGCAGTTATCAGCAGGTTTGGCATTGTGAAAACTCAGTAAGCTTTGTAGCGTGTGCAGTAACTGTGGAAACACTATAGTAGACATAGCTAGATAGGCAGGATTTCTAATCCCAATGCTGGCAAGTGAGTCCATGTGTTTAAGAATCATGTAGTGTGTGGGTTATACCATTTTGATTTGTGTACAACCCTGCAATTGTCCTTTCACCCTACTTTACTAGGTCTGCTGATGTCATTCACCTTAGAAGTTACTTGGGAGGAGAGAACTCATGTAAGCTCTGTGGTGCATCTGATAACTGTGTAACACTATTGCAGAAATAACTAGACAGGTAGGGATTCTATTCTCATTCCTTTGGCCATAGATCATATCCTGTTTGGCTGATGGCATTTTGATTGGTGTACCATCCATGCCTGTTTACCACCTCCCAATGGCATTACCTTATATAACGTGGTAATGGCATCTACCTCTCATGCAGCATGTTAAACCATTGTGCAGACCATTCCAGTCCTCTGTACAGATGTTTATGGGATATCCAGCTGTTTAGGTATATAGGTTCATAGATGTGTATTAGGCTAATGACCCTGGAGCCTTTACAAGCCTAGCCAGAGGATTACCCTGTCATTGTGCCACCTGACATTATTTTCCATTGCCTCTGTGGAGTAGAGCCACTGCAATGATCCCTGGGGTGAATTCTCTATTTCCCATCCATTCATCAAGAATTCTCTTGAAGAGGGCCAGTGAGGTGCTCTGTTTGACATGTATGGGATGTCTAGTCCATAGCATGGGTAGTCTCTGGGTTATGCACCCATCCCTCTGGCATGTTCTGTTGATTGTGGTAATGAAGTTGAGGTCTCTGGAGTATGTGGTGCAGAGGGATTGGGATATCCTTGGATGTAGCATTTCTAACAGCTCTGGGTCAGACATGGCTTTGTAGGGCAATCAGAGATCACCTCTAAGTAGGCGATACGAGACAGAGAATAGTTGGAGTGTTTTGAGTCTGTCCATATAGGACAACTGTTTCAGGCCTAGGATCATCTTTGTGAGGTACGTTTGTGGCTTCTGCATTTGTTGCAGGTGTCCATTGAGGTACATGCCAAATGGGGCATTGTACCCAATAACTGGCCTAATGAGGGAAAGGTAGGGGGAGACAATGACCCCCTACTTCCTGAATGCAAACCCATTATTAATCAGATGTTCCACATAGAAGGGCTGTCTGCCCACAGTGGCAATGTGGTGGTCAGAAGAGAGGTTGTTCACAGATCTCTTATAATGCCTTCTTTGTTCAGTGGACTACCATCAATGTGGTGATTTATGGGAACTGAACTGTGCACAAAGGGGATACTGACACATATTTTTCCATTGAGCTTCAGGCCATTCTTCTAACAGCATATGTTGGTCTCAGTGAGGCTTTTCTGCTGGATATCAACATCACTTGGGTAGTTAATAATAGCTCCCAACATGCAATATTCTGCATACTTTGTCAACCAGAGTACCCTTGTGATGGCCTGCACTTCAGAGAAGTAGATACCAAATGGGGGGGGGGCGGGACCGAACACTGTGGTACCCCACTTATGACTGGTCACCAGTCTGACTTGGAGTCAGCTACTTTCACACTGTGGGTCTATCTGTGAGCCAGTTTGCAACCTACCTACTGATATAGGGGTTGATGCCTACTTTGGTGGATTTTCTATGATTCCAGAATGGGGAATGGTATTAAAGGCCTTGGCCAGATCAAGGTAGGCTGTATAACCACTGTGACATCATCCACAGCTCTGGTGACTGACTCAAAGAAGTTGACCAGATTGAACAGGCATGATCTACCCTCCACAAAACCAAATCTTGTGGGATCCAGACTTTGGAGATCCACTATATCCTTGTTTAGTAGTTCCATGATGATGTGTTCCATAGCTTTGCATATGAGACTCGTCAGGCTAATGGAGTGATAGTTCCCAGAGTCTCTAGTCGCTCCTACTTTGTGGAGAGTGACGATTGTAGCAATGCACCATTTGGTAGGGACAAAGCCTGATGTGAGGCTGTGACTGAACAGGGCACACAGGTGTGGTGCCAGGTCACTCTGTAGTTCCTGTAGAACACAGCCAGAGATATTCTCCAGTCCCATAGAAGATGTATTCCTGGCCTTGGACAATGCTATTTTAACCTATGCAGCAGTAACACTGGGTGTCTGGCAATCTACTGGTATTGTGATTGGTCCTTTGGGGGGTGAGAGGGGTCAGGTTGGCACTGAATCTGTTGGCCAGTATATTGGCAATATCTGTTGGCTCGGTATAGGAGGTACCATTCTGCAGTAGCTTAGAGCACAGAGGTATTGGCGTGGAGATTATTCACATAACTATTGAAGGCCTTGTGTTTGCCTTTCCAATTTGCTGCAATTTTGTTTTCATAGCTAGCTTTAGAGGATTTGATAAGTGATCTCAACCTTTTGTTGAGGCCGATAAGGGAGTTGTTCCAGTCTTGGGACTTCAACTTTTTCAGCATCAGTTTATTTGCTCTGTTGTTGGGTTTGTGTATGGCAGGGGACCACCACATTGGCTTCCTGTTTTGGAGGACAGCGTCTTGGTTGTATTGGTCATGGCGAGATCCATGCATATGTGTATGTGTTCAAACAGTGCATTGGTGTATGATCTGGTGGTCATACAACTATTCTTCATTTGTATGGGTGCCGTGAATGTAGCCACCTCTGTTTTAAGGAGCCCAATGTTAGCTTTGGAGGTGTTTGTTATGGTGGTTACATTTGCGGGGGGGTGGGGGGGGTGGGAGGGATGGTGATTCCCAAGGTGATTAGTTTGTATTTTGATGTGTGGACCCAACAAGGTCATGTATGTCACCACATACATCAGGGAGAGTTGCATCCACCACCCTGAGTATTTGTGTGTTGTGGTGTTTACTATGTGCCTGTGCATCCATGACAGCCTGGAACATGCGTCTGATGACTACTTCTGTGGCACTTGCAACAATGGCCCGATGAGCAGTGTTCCTCCTGCAGCACACCTGTCCATCCACCTGTGTGGGGCCTTGCCTGCAGTTTGGCTATGGCCAGTATCTACTGTCACACCTGTCATAGCCATCACACTAGCTTGTTCAATGCCACCACCTGCCAATTGTCCATCATCTGTGGCCACTGGTGATGGGGTATATGTGGGCATTGTCACTGTGTGCAGTGATGGTGTGCACAAGGGTGGGACGCCAACTAATGGCACAGATTCAGCCCCTGACAACCCCACCTGTACCTTAGTATTCCTATCGTCATTGGCAGAGTCTGGAGAGATATTGACATTGTTTCAACGGGGGGGGGGGACCCAGACCCCATCGCCAACTGTGAGAGGAAGACAACATATGTACATTAATACCTGCACTTTGATGTTGGCTGGTACACACACACACACACACACACACACACACACACACACACACACACACACACACACACGCACACTTACAGGTGAGGTGGAACAAATCTGATACACAGACCACACATTATTCACATGGTGACATGCATGACACATGGCTGTCAACATCATGCATTTCAGCCAGTTGTACAACATGTAACTGTCAATATAGAGCTCTGGGATATGTGAATCATGTTAGTGTGTGATGGCTGTTCCCCAGCACAGACTGCACCCATGTACACATCATTGTTGTCCACCTGTATAGCACAGTGGCAAGTACTACAGAGCATACCTCACAACTGCACATATCCTCACAGGATGTGTAGCAGTCTGAGTCATATGTCTGCTCTATTTCTCATAACCCCTGTGTTTCTCTATGACATATGTGGGATGATCTGAGGAGTGACATCACTTATTAATGACATACATGTGAGTGTCAGATCTGCAAACAAGCAGTGATTGTATGGTCACACAATCCCTGTCACACTACTAGCCTTGTAAGCTTACAGTGGACATGATAGGTGTACACAACCCCATTAACATGCCATGTTCTTGTAATATAGAAGATGAGGCCGCAACAATACATTCAAGTATGTCACCCACCTTCCATGTGACATATAACATTTACATTTTTTTACTCTTAGATGTGTATTACCTATACTAAAATCTTCTTATCCTTTATGCTTAATGCTTTTGTTTTATGTGTATTTGTATTCTCTAATCTTGTTTTAACCAATGGTGCTTTTCTCCCCGGGCTTCCACTGAAAATGGACATTGATCCAGCTGGACTAGCCCGGTCAACAAATGTAAAATAAAATAAATAAAAAATAAATAAAATAAATATAACCTATGCAATCCAGTCACTAAACAAATGTGATTCGTGCAAAATATGATGACTGCAATATGTACAATATGTTGATTGCATATGTGTGCACACTCTTAGAATGATACGTTGTTGAAGCACCTTGTAAGTGGCTTACAGCACTCACTCTTCTTGTGAAGGTGTCTATCAGCATGGCACATCCTGACTTGGCATTATTTGGCCACTCTTCCATGCAAAGGTCATGCAAGGGCAGCTCATGTGCACAGCCCTCATCAGGTCACACTAGGGTTTTCTATGTGGTGTAGGTCTAGGCTCTGGCTGGGCCAATCCATACCCATGTTTGTGTACAGGTGCAGCCATTCTTAGGTAGCTTTGGATGTATGCTGCAGTTGTCTGTCATGTTGAAGGTTAACACACCTCCTCATCCTCAGCGATCTTGCAGATGCCTGATGGATTTTGAGCAGAAGTGGGTGTTATTACGAAATGTTCAGAATTTCCACCACAGTGACTACAGGCCCTGTTCTTTCTGTGAAACAACAGCCCCACAGAAGGCTGCTGCCACCAGTGTGATTCACCATGGGGATGTTGGTGTTCAGGTTATGAGAGGTGTTGCTTGTGCACCACACATACCTGTTGGTATTGCAGCTGTGAGGTCGATCCCTAGTCTCATTACACCAGAACACATTTTCACACCTTTCTTTGGGAGACATGATGTGCTGTATTGCAATTTGTATCCACCCCTGGCTGTTTTTGGTGTGTGGATATGCTTCCATCTTCTTACCCTACCCCATAGGCCAGACATATGCAGAATATAGGAGAGTGTTTTCACAGGAAATACAGAACACCACTACTAACAAGGGGTTCCTGCAACTCCCTCGGTGTTGCTGTATGTCCCCTGGCAACCTCCCTGGGCAGGTCTTGACTTTTGTTGTCATAATTTTTGGAGGAACATCAGGTCCTTGTCAACAGCACTATTGCCCCATATTCACTCCACCTTTTGACAACTGTCTCCAGTGTGTTCCATGGTGTATGCACTGTTGTGGTAATGTTGTTGTACCCCACTCATGACTGATATCTTTCAAATATGAGATCCCTTTGCTGCTTTTTTACACTGTCTGCAAGCCATGGCTGTTGCTGTTGCCCCATGGATGTTGCTGTTGCAGGCAACTGAGTATATGTCATGGTTATCCCACTTGGACAGCAGACTGTTATTTGGTGTTAGTCAGAGTGCCTTTACTTGATGGCTGTTGTGTACTCAAGCAGACTGTATGCTGTCAGTAAATCACAAGCTGCTGCAACAACATATTCTTTGAAGGGTGTACACACATATGCATCCAGCATATTGTGAGGTTTGTATACTCCATATTTGGTGGCCAACAGATTGATTGTTTGTACAGGGGATTGTTCATGTCATAGGTCACATTACAATTATGAAAAGATGAGTACTGACATATTGTGGTCTCAATTTGTATAGACATCACAAACACCTGGCATCTTAACAGGGGTGTGCACACTGTTTAAATCCACTATATGACAGTAATGTTTCACACTTGTCCCTACCTTAGGCTGTTTGTCCACCCAGTGTGCTGCTCTCTGTCCAGACATTTTGCACTGACATGCCATGAGTTATGTTACAGGGATGATACATTCTCATCAGAATGACCCCCGTGTTGGCCACTGTGATGCAATGCAGTCAACCCCAACACAGGTGAACATGCACATAAAGCAATATGGCTATGAGTGATAGTTGTGTGCATGGTACACTGCATGGCCTTCACATGCCTGGGGTATTGGCAAACCACAACAGTACAATTGCATACTCACCAGCTACAGGCCGCTGTCCCACATGCAGACAGGAGGGACCTAGGTAGTTGTGTGAGGGGATTATGGTTAGCAGCAAGAGGCTTTGGTACAGGATGGATGCAGCATATGTCCACATGTTCAGTACAACCCCCAATACTACACAATTTGCTGTCCTTATAGGTTCATAGGTAGGTACTAGGCTATCTGCCCAAGGGCATTTATAAGCCTAGCCAGTGTGTGTCGGCTTTTGCCGCCCTAGTTATTAATTAATTGATCCTCTGTCAAGCAGAACCAATGAAGTGATCCCAGGGGTGTATTTTCTGTTACCCATCCACTCGTCAAGGTTTCTCTTGAAGAGTGTGAGTGAGGGGCTCTGCCTGATGTAATTTGGAATTTTGTTCCAAAGCATGGGGAGTCTCTGTGACAGGAATCTATCCCTCCAGCATGTTCTATTTATTGTTGTGGTGAGGTTTAGCTCACTAGAGCGCGTGGCTTGCAGTGACTTGGATTTCTTCAGGTGGAGCATGTCCATCGATTCTGAGTTGGACAAGGCTTTGTAAGTCAGGCAGAGATCACCTCTGAGTAAGCGATATGCCACTGAGTACAGATGGAGTTTTTTCAGTCGAGCTGCATAGGACATATGTTTGAGACCAGTAATCCTCTTGGTGAGGTACTTTTGTGGTCTTTCCAGCTGTTGGAAGTGTCTTGTGAGGTACATCCCAAATGGGGCATTGTACTCTATGATGGCTCTAATGATTGACGAGTAGGGGGGCACTATAACAACCTCTTTATTTCTAGATGTGAACCCTTTAGTAATTAGATGGGCCACATAGAAGGATTTCCTAACTACTTTGGCTATATGATTGTCAAAGGAGAGATTACTATCTACCTGGGTCCCCAGATCTCTTATTACCTCTTCTGTATTAAGGGGGCTGCCATCTATGTGGTAATTTGTGGGTGTTTTGTTTTTCCCAAACGGGATGACTATGCATTTTTTGACATTTAGCTTGAGGCCATGACTTTGACACCAGGTGTCTGTCTCAGAAAGGCCCTTTTTGAGGATGTCCGTGTCAGCAGGAGAGTCAATTATGGCTCCCAGTTTGCAGTCATCGGCAAACTTGGTTAGCTATAGTCCTCCTGTGTTTGCCTGTACTTTTGAGAAGTATATGCCGAACAATAGGGGTCCCAGGACTGAGCCTTGCAGGACACCACCTCTGACTGGTTTAGAGTCGGACCTGGAGCCCACTATTCTTACTGTGTGAGTTCTGTCTGTAAGCCAGTTGGCAACCCATTTCATGACGTAGGGGTTTATGTTCAGGCTGGTGAGTTTTTCTGTAATACCCAAGTGGGGAATGGTGTAGAAAGCCTTGGCGAGGTCAAGGTAGGCTGTGTGAACCACCTTCACCTTAGATGTGCACGTCTGTGCATTAGAATACTCCATCCACAACTGCAATCTGACCTGACACATGTACATAGATACTCCACAATTACAAGTATGTCTGCTACACTAGTCTAGTAATTTAAACTGGGGCCTTACCTGCACACTCCTCGTCCATTGTCTGGGTGCCACCCACCTCTAGTATATGGGGGGGGGTCGGTTCTCTGCTGTTGTACTGGGATGGGTGCCCCAAGGTACAGGTGAAGGTCCCTGGTGGGTGCCAGTGGGGTTGCAAGGAGATGCCCACGCCTGTGTAGTCCCTGTTCACCGCAGCAGCCCTTTGCCAGGCATGGCATATTTGATCACTTTCACGATGCTAGACTTGCTCCTAAGTACATGCGTGCAGGCCAACATCATTTACCCTGTGGACAAGGTTGTCTCACTGGCCAGTCCTTTCCTGCAGATGTTGGTGGCTCCAGCCAAACATTATGGCATGGTTGTGTAGTATGGCCTCTATAATTATATTTGTCTGAGCCACTGAGAATGTTGACCTTTGCTGATGCGACATTGCACCTGGGAGACATAACAAGGGAGATACATCACAGGACCTCATACATTTGGTAAACATATGTACAGAACCTGCACATCTACATTGAATACCAGTAGCCACTAATCACAAACACACCATACCCCTGTAACATATCAGCGCTGTATCTGCGTGCATTGCACTGCTGGCTCTGAGGTATCGTATTCCCCCCAATGGGGCCTACTTAATTTCCTACTCCTGTACTCCTCATTTATGTCTGTCTCAAGGGTTGGCACTGGCTATCTTCCATGTGGATGTGGTGTGGATGCTGCCAAGCCTTGTTGTGACTACGGTGTGTAATATTGTTAGGTACACATGCCTGAGTTCATGTAGGATGCAGACAGGGATGTTATCAGGTTCCATAGAGACCTATATCTTGACTTTCAGTAGGCAATATGTACCTGCTTACTGGTGATGAGGGGAGGGGTGTGGGTGCTGTGCATATCGAGCTATAGTGCTGCTGAGCCAGGGGGTGATGTTTGTCCTAAAACTATCTGGAGCAGGTTACCTATAGCTATGTTGTGTGTATATGTGGCCTGACTGGCCACCATTATAGAGTGGGCTGTTATGTGGTCTTACAGACTGCAGACATATGTGAAGATAGCCTTGTGATTGGCCTTGGTGGATGTGTCCAATTTGCACTAATAGTTAGCTTTACAGTACTCCACCTGTGACTATATATTTTTGATCAGACAAAAGCTGACTTGATGCCAGGTTGGTGCATGTTCCTGATTTGGCCTTTACAGCTAATCTAGGGACTGGTTTGTGTATTGCTGTTGTCCACCACATGTATTCGGTCTACCTTGAGGGGGTTGATGTTATCCTGTCAGGTATTGTGCAGTGGGCCTGGATACAGCTGCTAGTTCCACCATATGGGATGCCCCTCATGTGGGCCTTGCCCATTTACCTGGCCTGTGCAGGGGACATTACAGAGGTGTGGGGGCTACAGCTTCGCATACAGTAGGTGGAATTACCTCACAGGACAGGACACGTGGAGACAGCCCAGCAACATGGGGGACAATGCTCCAGAGTTTTGTACAGCTTGTATGTCATTAATCTTGTTATACACATAGTGGGTGGCTACATTGACAGGGTTTGTCTGGACATGCATTTACAGGGTGACGACATCTGACAGTGATATGCCTCTGACATAGCTCTCAACTGGCATGTTGTCCACAGACTGGCCAGATATTTGCCTATTATGCTTGGTCTGTTCCTCGACCAAAATCTGTTTTTTCTGGGGTTGGTAGGATCATGTGAGGATTGTAGTCAGTACATGTTGTCATCCATTGGTGTTCCACACATCATTCCCTTCAGGGATGTGATGTTACAACAACATATGTAACAGCAGCTACTGTATCAATTTGTAACACCAGTATGTGTGATATGTCCCTCTTTCAAGCCCCCTGTCCCATACGTATGCCATGCGTTGTCCAGATGTCATGCACTATGAGGTGCAGAGGTATGGTATATCATTAATTACCAAATGAACACCAGTTAGCATGACATTGACTGGCGGACTCCTGGCCATGGTATGCAGTGGTGGCCAGGGTTATGCATCCACACCCTGGTAATTCTGTGGAAATCTGTGCATATGGCAGTATGTCTGTCTGGCCATTGTGAACAGACTGGCAAGGTTGTGCAGCAGTGTTGTGTGTTTATGTTTTTTAGCCTGGTTAGGGAGAGGAGCAGCTGTGAGTGCCATACATCCTTTACCTATCTAACTCTGCATGCTGCTACAGTTGCTGGTGGTCTATCAGGTCTATATGCTTGTAGGGGCAGACTGTGACTGTCATGTAACACCTGCGGATTCCCGGTGCACTGCGTATTGGGATAGTATATGTAGGGGTAATGTGTGAGTGGCAAATGGTATGTGGTTGCTCTCACAGTATTATACTGTCATGTACAGTTTGCTTACTGCTATGTTGCTGTCACTGTGGTACACTTGTTTGGGGGTATGCACTTTCACACCAGTGTCTCTGTTCCACTAGTATTACATCCCTGTACTGCCTGTTATATTTGCTACTGCATGTGTACAGCCCCAGAGCTGGACCTTGGTCATGTTATGTCAGTCTGATTATAGTCTGGACATTGATCGGTAGCTCAGTGTAGTTTCTCTACTGTTGTGTTATGTCCACATATTCATAGGATGTCCAGTTGTATGGCCAATATCTTTGGTCTGGTCCCCATAACTGTTATGTATGCATGACACATCAATGGGGTGATGTGGGGACTGAGGTCAGTCACTAATGTGAAGCGATTGAGTCCTGGTACTGTGATATTTCAGTTGATATATATTAGGACATACACTGTTACTACATGAACAGTCTTAGCTTATCTACTGACATATTTTGTACATGTCCCTGTTTTCACCCACTTTGTCAGGCTTGGTCCAAATTCATATCCACGTGCATACCTCTGCACAGCCAGATTTTCCACAGAATGTCCAGATGTTTGGTCCATACATTTTTTCACTTCCACAATGTATTTCTATTTGTCTGGTAAATCACAGTGATGATCCAAGGATTTATTTCAGTTAATATGTTACATGACATGTCAGTTCCCATCATCATATCATTTGGTGATTGTCTGCTGAAACACACACTGTTTTTGTAACACGTCTTCATTTGTAACAACAATTTTCTAACTATGTCCATATATGTGGCCCATTACCCCCTTTTACAGTCTTTGCACAGGTTCCTTGCACTAACAGGTTGGGAGGGGTGGTTCAGATAAATAACTTCACTGCATGTTTTATACATACACATATAATATATATATATATATATATATATATATATATATATATATATATATATATATATTATTTTCCTTCCATTATATTTAATATATGTATATCTATATTATGACTGTACGTTTACATATATATGTTTCATCTGACATATATATATATATATATATATATATATATATATATATATATATATATATAATATATATATGTGTGTGTGTGTGTGTGTGTGTGTGTTTGAAAAAGCAACAGTAATTCTTGCAGCTCAGCTGGTGTACTGGTACATTTCTCTTGTTTAGAGTCATAGGTTCAACACTTGGGACTGTTTTTTTTTTTTTATTAATGTTAAATGACCTGACTGTGGGATATGTTCGTTAAAGCACTATTTCATCTCACAGGTCAGATGTTATACTGGTATGTTGGTGTGATTGTTGAGGACAGTGTCTTGGGTTTGGAACTTGGCAGCACTGGCTATTTTGTTGCTGGGCAGAACAAGTTCTGAGGGATATAAACTGATTAAGGCACATTTATGCATATTATACATATAATGTTATATTTAAGCAGTAACCCATAGCTGCGTGTTGGTAATGCTGGATTTACCCACAGTTGTTGTGGGTGGCCACAAGGTCAATGACCTCACAACCATACAATGCCAACCGTAAGTCCAGCATTACCCACACCCAGCCGTGGGTTATTGCTATTATACGATGACATTATTTAAGTAGACAATACTTACCTTTCTTAGATAATGTCATTGTATCATACTTCCATGCTGCCCTTCCACAGTTTTCCAGTATCCTGGGCCATTTCTGATGTACTGCACATGTGTAAGGGAAGTGTTCCCACACTTAAGCAGTATATCAGTGCTGTGCAGAGGTAGCGACAGAAATAGGGGGATGTCTTTTGTTTTTTTAACATATCTCGGTATGTTATACGAGGTGATGAACTCGTATAACATAGTGAGATATATTAAAAAGGCAACAGAGATCCTCCTTTCCCTCTGTGGAGCGGAAGATCTCCATTGCATTTTTTTATGATATCTTGCTATGTTATACGAGTTCTTCAACTCATCACAGTGAGATATGTTCAAAATACAGCGGAGATTTTCATTTCCCCATTGCTATCTCTGCAGACTGGAAATACACACAGGTGATATACAAATGGAAATAGTCCAGGCATCTGGACCTTTTTCCATTTGCATACTCTCAGAGTTACAACAGGCACTCTGTTTGGGCTGGCCAATTAGCATACTCTTTTCTGTATATTAATGGCCAGTCATTGTATGATTTAAAATTAAATATTTACATACACATTTATACTTTTACATTTACCTTCCATGACGTCTCCCTATGTGCTTTCATTACATTTTTGTGTGACTATACTGTATGGGGCACATGTGTTTATATAGGGGTTTCACAGCTTTTCTACACTGGTATATCACTTTTGGAACTGCTACTCTACCCTGGTTGACAAAAAATAATTGCTACATAATTTATGTTTACTATAATTTTAACAGTAGTTTCACATGATAAAATAAATGACAGGTGTTGGGACTCACACCTTGCATACCTGCATATAAAGCTACAACGCTAACCACTACACTATAACATCTTGGATATTTTCTTTATCTATTTTCATTTAACTCCTGTGGGATGTTTAAGCTGTAATGTACACACCCACTTAGCTACACTTAAACATCCCTTAGGGCATTATATACAAGGATATATTATTATTATTTTCTGTAGGCTATGGGGTGTGTATTGTGGTGCTGTGACAATTATTTGGGACTTGTGTTTGTGACATGCTGCAATGATTGGGCTTTCAAGATTCTGTGCATGTTTCACACTGATGCATGACATGTACAGTATGGGCTTTATGTATTTTGTGGGTCTGGAGTTGTGCTTGTGAACACTTAGGGGATTTATCCCCTGTTATGTGTGCATTTGCACACATTTTCTGCTTCTGGAGACAGCAGAAGTGCCATACGGTGCTTTAGCAATACAGGAGGGTGTGTCACAGAGGCTGTGACACACCCCCTGTATTGCTTTCCTACTGTCGTTTTGTTTTTCAGTGTCTGCCAACACTGAAATGCTTGTATTTTGCATTTCAGTGTCCACAGACACTGAAATACTAGCATAATATTAGAGCTAAGGAAGTGTCGTACAGCACTTTCTGAGTACAGGGGATGTAGTTAGTATCTGTGCTCTGCATAGACACTCCCCCTGTGCTCGCACAAAGAACCATGTCCATTTTAGAACATGGCAGCGCACCTTCATGCATATGCATGGCATGCTACTGTGCTGCACGGGAATGGTCCATTCCATGCAGGAATTAGTTATTCCTGCACTGACATTTGCTGAATCTGGAGGTCAGATATAGCTATTTATATATATATATATATATATATATATATATATATATATATATATAGTTTTATATATATATATATATAGATATATATATATATGTATATATATATATATAAATATATATATATATATATATATATATATATATATATATATATATAAAGATGCAACAATATCTTATCTATGTATCTATCTATATGTATATACAGAGAGAAAGTTGTGGGAATATGTACATATATAGCATTTCAAAATAAAGGTAAATGACAGCTGATGACATGTTGTATGACAGAGTATGATTCTTTAATATGTAAACATAACACAGTCACTACTTTGCAAGATGTTGTGGACAATGACAAGATGCATAATCAATCACAGCCTAAATGAAATATGCATTATAACACAAATATGTCCTTATAATGTTCCATTGCATAAAACATGCATAAATACCAAATATATGCCAAGCTGACCATTAAAGAAACAAAAGGATTGATGTGTGAATAATATCCATAAACACGCAACTATACTGAATTTGCACACAGTAAAATATCCTACTTCAGAGTATTGTTAGGCAAACTCTTTTACAGCTAATTAGACTGGTATTATATGTAATTTGTTACAGGAGCACCTTCAGTTACCTATTATTAGCAACATGTTTACAGATAGTTTTTAGAAGAACTGCACAACTTTCCTTTTGATGTAGCCCACTCTGTTCGCCCTCACTTTACTTGGGTTCACTCTGCTCCCCTACCGTACCTCCAATTCTCACCCCCCACCTACACCTAGATTTAAAACAAACTCCTCTCATCACTCTCTATAGCCTATCTAATCTACAACACAATTTACAATTCTTCAACAAGATGATTATCTCTAAAGTGAAGTCTCCTGTACCATTATATAGCTACTTCCAAGTAAAATATCACCCTTCTATTCTCCTACATTCTTACTCTTAATAATATATTTTCCCTTACCCTGAACCTCCAATATAACTATTTACCCAACAGCAACCACATCTAACTATAGAATGCACACTCTGTTACTTAAGATAATACCACTGCACACCCTGTTACTTAAGATAATACCACTGCACACCCTGTTACTTAAGATAATACCACTGCACACCCTGTTACTTAAGATAATACCACTTTCATCTCTTGCTTACATCACCTCCTATGAACACTTACTTGTAAATCCACTCAAAATCAACAGCCATGCTTATGTATATCCCCCCAAATTCTCCCACATTTACTTCACCCTAAGGACTAGCCTTATGAACACACCAACCTACTGTACAAAACACCTGGACTTGTGTTGCCCTTCAGGACCTATGTTAGCACTTGTTCCTGTGTACGTGCAAGTCTGTGCAGGTCAGGAGAATCAATGTTTGACATTGTTCAAACAACTAGTCCTCTGCATTCTTGTCTTGCAACCTTCTGGTTGGGTTATTTAGTGATTTAACATTGTAGTGATTACTAAAATTATATTAAAGCTGTGCAGTTAATCTATGAAGCATTCACAATAAACTGGCATACTTGCATGCCTGGAAAGGTCAAACCCACCCTGATGGCAACCTCAAATCAGAGAAGAAATCCTACCACGAGGCTACAATATCTTGTGCTAAGATAGAACTAACAAAAAGGGTGGTGATATAGGAATTCTGTGCAGAAACCTGATTAATCTTTTCATCTCCCTTACCAGTACTCCAAACATAAATAATGCAGAGATCTGAGCAACCTCCCTAAAGCTGAACACTCACAAAAGCCTTTGTATGATAGAACTATTTATACCCGACCCATGGCAATAATATTAACATAACAGAAGAATTCCTATCCTGGAATTTCACAACAATTTCACCTCAGCTGGCCATGGCACCTGGCACCAGCAGGTCCGGTGCCCAGCCTGGGACCTCCTCCTCTGTTGGCCCTGTGCCACCTTTGGGTGGAAGCGCTGCAGGGGATGGGGCTCGGCCCCCCCATGCAAGCGTGGGTGGAGGAGGGCCACCTATCACCCTTCAAACGGTCCGGGCTGTGGTGCGTAGGGAGATCGAGTGTTCTGTTGCAGAACTTCTACACCAGCTTGAGGCACGAGTGGCACAACTCCTGTGTCAGCCTGCCCCTCCTACACAGCCCCCAGCACAGCCACCCTCTGGGCTGTGAAGGTGCAGTGGTGACTGCCCATGGGTGAGGATCTCAGTTCCACTGTTGCCATCTGTGGGCTCATGGGCTTGCAATTTCCAAACATCCCTCCCCGTCAATGGTGTTCACCCACCACATGTGTCATATTCTGCCCCTGTATGCGTCTTGTTTGTCTTGTCTATTTACCTCCCCAACTATTCTGCCCCTGTATGCGTCTTGTTTGTCTTGTCTATTTACCTCCCCAACCTACCTCCCCAAATATACCTACTTCCCCTACCCCACATTCCACTCTCACCTGAAAAAAAAAGGGCAATCTGCTCCCAAAAATAAATTACGCCCCATACATAGCTGCCCATTTTGCTCACATGTTCCCTGGACACATAAAATGTAATTTAATTGGCATTACAACATACTTTGTTGTCCTCACCCCTTTCTCAGGCGTTGAAGGTTTCATATTTACCTCCAAATTTATTCCATATGCACAGCTGTTGCTGTTAAAGAAATGGGCAGCTATGGGCCTTCCCTACACCCATCCTGCACATCCCGAACTACTTTCCATACTGTCTTTCCCTCTTTGTGCCCCTTTTTCACCACTTTCCTATCTCCCCATTTTACTTTTCTTTCAAAGAAATGAGAGTGGGGATTAGCGGGAGTAAGCACCATTAAGCAGTATTTAGTGGGTTTACATGAGTGTGCACTTGTTTGCGCTTAGCTAAGCATTGCTAAGCATCGCACAAACCCACGCAAACCCGCTTACAACTGCTTAAAAGTGCCTTAGTCACTCTGCATGTGAGGGCCCTTGTTCTGCTCAGAGCAAAATAAAACACCTCTGTCAGTCTCAAACCCCAGACCTTGTACCCACTACACTGCATGAAGTACCACTAAGCCATGGTAGATATACAACAAGTTGGTGCTGAAATAAATATATCATGCATCAGAATGAGTGAATATAAAGGAAAAATAGGAATGCTATACCACACAACGTGTTCTGTGGATCTTTACCAACAGTTATTGTGGGATTACATTACATGACTGTGATAAGAGAAGCAGCCATTCTAGCAGGAAATAATGCTTCACCATCACTTTACAACCCCCACACAATATCATAGCAGGACAAACACTGGCATATCTGTTTAGGGCAGAGGCCATACCTCCCAACTGCCCCTAATTTTCAGGGATGTCACTAATTTTGAAACAAAATTTAGCTCTGCCCCTCTGAATCCCTCCAAAAACCACTGACTTTGGCCAGAAAGGTGGTGAATTACACGTAATGAGTAATGACAATAATTAAGAGTTAGACACTTCTTTTACTTCAGAAAAGGTGTATTAATCCATATGCTCTGGTTCTCTCAAAGTTTCAACTTAGTGGCACTAATATTTTAAAGGTGTCCCTGACTTTTTCTCTACTTTTTCCTGAGTCTGTTCAAATATGTACCTGAGTGTTTGAGAGGTCTGGCAGAGGCAGAAATACAGAGGCATATCAGCCTTTCTGCTCTTACACACTGTGCAAATAGCTTTGGAAGGAGTTCTGGAAGCATACCCTTATGTAGGAATACAACACTGAAATACAAAAGGATGTAGCCATGTACTGGTAACAACCAACTGTAACAATGCCATTGCTCTAGTGCTGAAAAGACCTGTGTGGTGCACAGACAAAGAATAACAGGCTAATCTCTGTCTACCATGTGGATAGGTCCACAGTTGGGAGTTACGCAGACAGACTACTTGCCTTGATAAACTAACATGTACACAGCAACCCTGTTAAGTCCAGCAAGATAAAATTCACACAATAATATGTACACTCTCTGTACTTCTGCACCCTACCCAAATGTAGAATACACCTGTGTGTGCAGGTTCTCCCAAGGATGTAGGTAAGCATACTCACAGTACTGACATGTGTCCAGTTTTCTTGAGCAGCTTGTGCTAATGTCAACACTGAAAAAGAACAAACTGTTTAGAACTGAGTAAATGAATATTTACAGTGTAGCAGTTCACAAACAATTCTTGTGCCAAAGGAATACATCTCAATAACTAGCTTTGTATGGCAGTTAATTGTAAAATTTGAAAAGAAAGTACATCCTCCCATGTATCTTGGGTTTGGCATTTTGAGGGGTGAGTACATTTCTACACTGACAAGTGTGTACTGGAAGCAGCAACATTTAGGTCTGAGTACAAAATGTAAATCACTGGCTACACCCCTGGCTTCTGATATAAGAACTATGCCAACCTTCTGTCTTAAACAATGATGTCCACAGCAAACAAGAATGATCTCCATCTTGGAAAGCTGAAAGGGCCACGCCTACCTAAGTTAGCAATTTATAGTACTGGGTTGTATGAAAGTGATTATTGCAATTACTACACAGCAGGCTGCATGCAATTAGCAAATGGTGGCCACTAATTGGTGCAGAGGCCATCACATGCTCATGTGCAAATACTTACAAAAGCAGGCTGTAATCGCTGCCAACAAACTCAATCACTCTATTGCAGAGACTGACACAGAGAGACAGAGAGAGAGAAAGAGACAGAGAAAAAGAAAAAAAAAAAGAAATAATACCAAATCATACAAAGGAAAGGTATGTGACACATATGTATTTACTGGCATGTAGTAGATGTTTTTGAAGAGTAGTCTACATAATGTGAACCATTCATATGTGGCAGCAGTACTTATCTATGCACAGATGTCCTGCTTAACTACTGCTATGGACAATACAGTGTGTACCTGTGGGCAGTGGGACATACCTGTGAAATGTGTAGCTCAGCATTAAATGTCAAAGATCTGATCCATGTTATCTGTGTTCTGTACAGTAGTGTGGCCAATGGCTGTTGGGGGGATTAGCGCTGCCATTATATAAACATGGGTGTGACAGAACAACACATGCATGATAGTCATATTAAAGTGTAACTTAGCATTGGCAACTGCTGTAGCAGTCTAGTATGCTTATCTAGCATTTGTAGCTATATATACCCCCTCTAATGTTAGTGTGTGTTCACATGTGACACCTGTTTGTATTGCAGCAAGGCCCAACAGTTCAGCTGTGAGGTCCAGGGACTTACAACAGTGTGGAACTTGTGTGTGTATGCCACACACATATGGAGAAATATATATATATGTGTCATATATATTCACATCTGTATATGTGCATAGAGCAGGGGACATATTGCAACTGTTTGTGAAGGGTGGAGATATATTTATGTTGGTGAAGGTTAGTATGCGCATATTTGTATGTAGGTTTTAGTGTGTGACAAACAAGACAGCATACAGTGCTGGTATATGACATGTGGTGGTTAAACTGTGTGGGTGGTTTGTTCAGTTTGCAATGTTGAAGCCAGTGAGGCCTGCTAAAGCTACCTGGGCTGTGAACACTTTCAATGCATTTATCACAAGACTGTGCGATATTATTACATTACTGTACACCTCACATCCTTTGTATAATTGATATTCCTACTATGAAAGGTAAAATGTATATGTGCCTACATATATATGTATATGTACACCAATGGATGTGTATATGTATATATATCTATATATATCTATCTATATATATATATATATATATATATATATAGAGAGAGAGAGAGAGAGAGAGAGTCATATATACTCATACACACCTACATCTACTTGTTGCAATAGATTCTCTGTACTGTTGACTGACTGTGATGGTCAATGTGTTTGTGAATACGTCAAAGATATGTATTTGTGGGATAGCTTAGTGGGAAACTGTTTATGTCATGGTATTATGGGTCCTTGCTTTGATCCCAGCAAAAGCTGTGTATTCTGTTGCTAGGCAGAAAAAGTGCTATAGCATACAATGTGATTAAGTCCCTTGGTTTTAACTGGGGTGTGTCATTAGAGGCTAAAGCACTACATCTATGATTATTGATTGGTACTGATGTTGAATCCAAATCCTGTGTGTACTGTAGTACTACTTGAAGCTCTGGGCCTGTACAGCAAAGTATGGTGTATGTCCACATTGCTTGCATCCACTGTTTTGTGTGGTCCCTGTATTCATCACAGATTACATTCCTCAAGATTAAGGTTTTGTAAGTACTGACACACAGTACTGTATAGTACACACATGAAGCTTATCTGGGTTGCCATACCTTTGTGTCCTGTAATTATGTCTGATGTGTGCGTGGGTATGTCTGTAACATGTCCTCTGTCATATGTGTGGTAAAACATATAACTGCTTATCTAGCAACATTTATAGTGGACTACAGCAGTATGCGACCTATATTCCCAATTGTGCACATATTTTGGCCACGGGTTTTCCATTAACAAGTTGTGTGGTATAATAGTAAGAACCTTAAACAAAACCAAACAAGTAAAACTGAAAAGCCGTGGACAGCGAAAGAAAGCCAAAAAATGTATTTATTTTTAAGCGCTTTTCGTCAGCACATGTAAAGCTGACTTCTTCAGAAACAGAACCACTGACAACATAAGCATCTAAAAAGGCTGAACAATCAGCCTACGTCATGCAATTAACTTTGTTGATACAATTTAAAAAATTCTTTAAAAAGTTTTAAAGTGACAAGAGCCATAGTTAGTGACAAGTATATAAAGTCTAAATACAGATTAAAAGCAAAAAGTATGTAAACCAAATCCACTAGTTAAGTTAAAAGTCATATAGTAATGTCAAGACGTTTAAGTGGATTGTTGTTGAATATTAAAAAATACAAAAAGAGTGTTGGTAATAACGTAATTCAACATATAATCTGTATACATATAATGTACTATTAATTCTTAGTCCAAAGGTCACAGGAATCGCATCTATATAATATAAACAACTCTAGAAGACAAGATTATTCTAAATTACGTAAAAAGTGTTTATAATAAAATAAAAAACATGTGTTTTTATGTATAAGATAATTGTATGTGTATGTGTATAAGTATATAAGTGTAATCAAGACATATTTACGTGAGGGAATTATATTCATGTTTATTTATATTCCCATATTGTTAATAGTACTAACCCCTCATTAAAATTCCAAATTTTTAAAAAATTTTACATTTTAATAGTAATAAACTCAACTTCCATTGGGGAAGTGAGATAATCCTATATGTAGCATAGCCTATTATAAAATTCACAAAAGGTATGTGTAATTCTCAAAGAATATGTGTATATAAGCTATAAATTCAATAAAATTAATATATATAGTTAATATACAATATGTAATGAGTTAAACATACCTTATATTACAACTGTCATATCAAACATGTTGACAGTACAATCAAAGAACTGGAAATATCAAAAATTCAAAATGTCATACACAAACACATAAAAACTTAACATCAAGGCCATCATCTCTTTAGACTGTTCAATTTTAATAAACTTCCTATTGAACAAGACTCATTTAGTCCAGGAAAGCTATACGCATTTAGTTTCACCTGCCATTTTAATTCCAATTCCTCCAATTTCAAGTTTCTAGGGCCTCCTCTCGGGTCAATTCTTACATGGTCAATTGCCATAAATCTAAAACCATGGTTAGGGTAAGCCGCCATGTGTTTTGCTAGTGCGTTCTCCAGTTTCCTTTTTCTAATAGCATACAGGTGTTCATACGTCCTTTCACGCAATCTTCTTTCGGTTTTACCGATATAGAATGCTAGGCAGGATGTACACCTTGCTATGTAGGTAGTAAAAGTAGTGTTGCAATCAAATTTGTACCTCAACTTAAATTCTTGTCCATTCAGGCTGAACGAGTTGCCTTCATGGACATATTTACAGTAATTACAGTTCAAGCATTTATGCATACCAGGACATCTCACTGTAGGCATGTCATGCCTTTCTAACAGAGTTTTGATATTATTCCCTTTCCTGTAGACTACCATAGGTTGGTCCCCTAGTTTTTCATGTAACTCGGGTTGTGTTTTAAACAAGGCCCAGTTTTTCTTCAGTATGGATAAACAAAGGGTACTTGTTGTACTAAAGGTGGTAATAAATTTGACAGTGGATATGTTGTTGTTAAGTTGTTCGCTGTTTAGTACTGCACCCTCATTCTGGCCACACTGATTCCTTTCGGCCAAGTTAACACCACTGTCATCAGTAGATATTACAATATTAGCCCTCAAAAGAGGCACGTACACATTACTGTGTCTTTTGTCCATTACCTCCCGAACTATAGGGTCAAGAAAGGTTTCTGGGTAACCTCTATGGGTGAACATTTTCTGTATGTGGACACATTCCTTTATAAAATCCTCATCTAGACTAACCATTCTAGAAGCTCTAACCAGTTGCCCCTTCACAACAGATTTCTTCTGTTGGTAAGGGTGGCAGCTGGTGTAATGGAGGAAAGTGTTGGAATATGTAGATTTTCTAAAGATGTTCGCAGTAAACGCATTTAAATTGTAATTTTTACTTAAATGAATGTCAAGATAATCAATAGTGTCACAATGAAAGGTGTAAGTGAATTGCAGGAACTCAGTGGTGTTATTAAAGTATTCAGTGACTTGATGGCCATCACTCTCACTACCTTTAAATAAAATAAAAATGTCATCCAGAAACCTTGTATAAAACAAAAAGGAATCAGAAAACATGTTGCCTTTAAAGACAAACTCTGATTCCCAATAAGCCACTACCAAATTTGCTACACTTCCCCCACAAGGCGAACCCATAGCGACCCCTATTTTTTGCAAATAGAATTCATTACTGTGCAAAAAGTAATTATTTGTTAATACCAAGTCCATTAGGATGGATACTAGGTCAATTTCCCTAGTGGAGGCTTTATGTTTCATAAGCATGAGTCCTACCCATTCTAGTGCTACCTCATGGGGTATACTGGTGTACAAATCCTTTACATCAATTGTGAGGAAGTTGTAGTTCTTGTCAAAGGGCAAGGTGTCTATATTCTTCAAAAAGGTCAAAGAGTCCTTACAAATTTGGGACTCCTTGGCCAGATATTTTTGTAAAATGGCATCCAAAACCCTAGCACAAGAATATGTGGGAGATCCCCTACTGTCCACCAAATGTCTCAATGGTGGATTCTCAATACTTTTATGGATTTTAGGGATGCCAAAAATACAAGGATATCTAGGGAATGACATTACCAGGTAGTTGTATGTCCTTTGGTCTATCTGACCGTCAATGAACAGGTCCTCAATACAGTTCCTAATAGTACTATAGGCTCTATTTACCTCACTACGGGAACTGTGTACATATGCTTCAGTATTGAGTAACCCATTCATCCTATCCTGATAGTCACTCATACTGAAGACAACCAGTCCACCACCCTTATCGGATTTACAAAATCTAAGCCCTTGAGTGGTGAGGTAATGCATTGTTTCCCTTTCATCGTTAGTCATATTAGTAGAGGGGTTCCTGTTGTTCTTATAGATGTTCACATGTCTTACATCCAATTCACAACATTTAATATAATAGTAATACATTTACTGGACCTTACACTCATTGTGATGGATGACATATTTCTTTACACATCAGCTTGATGTATATCTGCTGTGGCTAGTTGGTGCATTGTGTTGCATACAGTGTGCCAGGTACTCTTGTATAGTCTTATGTAATGATTTTATTTTGTTGCTGTGCAGAACATGGTTCATTAGATAGAGTGAGCCAGGCACTTTCAAGCAGTTGTGGGGTGAGCAGTGATAAGTGGTAGTTAAAGTGTTTCACTCTCAGTTAGCTAATAGGTTGCTATATATGGCAGTTCATTGATATCTGTACTGTATAATGTTAAATGTGCCATATGACTTGCTCAGACATATTTTTTCTTTATGTCTTCCAGGGATCATGGCACATCACAGAAATCCCAGCTATAGTAGTGCTGAAGATGAGATCATTACTAGCTGTAAGATTCAGCACTATAGTCTAATGTTCTCATGAACCAGCCAGAACCAGCAGGAGCGTACTGCAATGTGGCAAGATGTTGTCCAGAGGGTAAATGAGGTAGGCCTGCATAACCGGACATATGCGCAGGTACGCCACCACTGTAGTGATCTACTCAGACATGTCCATCAGCGTGCTTCTGATGTGCGGAGACAACAGCTTGCAACAGGAGGTGGTGTTAATATCCATCCCCCCTCACCAGAGTGGAGGAGCTGCTCCTGAGTCTCATGGCACCTGCCCAACAACAAAAGCAGCAGACATACACCATGATGGAGGTTGGAGCCACCCAGCAAGCACACATGGAGCATGCAGGTAACATGGCATATCTGTAGACTACTGTTATCTGTATTTGTAGATCATGCATATGTGAGATGTGGAGTGTGTAGTTAGAAGATGTGAAGCCTGTTGTTGTGCAATACTGATCATTTGGAACATAATCTGTAGGCCTGTGAATGTAAACAGTTGTTCTACTGTCAGATTGCAAACACACAGTAGCAATGCCACAGTTGTGACCACTGACACACTGTCTCATCTCTATGTAGGTCCCTCTGGGGTGACATCAAGGCAGCAGACAGATGCTGGTGAGTGTGTTCTACATTTATTATTGTAAATAAAAAGTGCATGTCATAATTAAGGTGTAGGCCATATACACATGTAACACACCTACCCATAATGCATGCTGTGCATGTTTGGTGTAAGACCACGCACATCTCACTAATGTGATTAGCTGCCTCAAACACATGCAATACCCAGACCATCTCAAACAAATGTGGCTACACTGTAGTGACCATTGGATAGGCAAAGTTGATACTCAACATGCACATAACATACACAACTATGTCATACACAGAGCATTTTATCATGCCACATAAAGGATTCACAAAATCTCTGTAAAGACACACTCCAGTATCCAAAATCTCATCCACACATTACACATAATATACCTGAGGGGTAGAGGCCTATTATGGGGCATTTAAACACTCTGCAACACACTACACATTCATGTCAGGGAATGCCCCTTATTGGCATCCTTACAAACCCATGTAACAACTGGTTCTGAAATGGTGAATGTAGCCAAGGTAGTACAGTTCCGGTACAGCATGATTAGTGCTGGCTTGGGAAACATTTGTAGCCTTGAGTGACCACAAGATGCTTCATGATGATGGCCTATGGTACTATACCACATCCAGTTATTGTAACCACAGTACTACACATAGCTTTCATTGCTATACATCTCAATGTTGTGTGTGTGCAAACATATGCACCTCTAAACAATATGCATACCAATCACCATTTGCACAACTGACATATATATGTCTTGTGATGCTATTGAGTGGCTAGGTCATATGACACACACTGGGTATGTGTGATGTTTAAATATGCAGCTGTGTTTTAGCATGCCATGTCATGGATGACACTGGCATGTCCATAATATGATCTACACTCACCATAACTACTGTACATTGGGTATGTGGACGAATAGTATTCCATCAATTATACATGCATCGCTGATGATGTTGTGTGAATACTCATCATGCATCTGCTAAAACTGTGTCTACAATTATTTGCTAAAGACACAGAGGCTGTAATCAGCATTGGATACCTATGTGACACACAGATACACATCCAGCCATGGTATGTAGACCTGTGAGTTATGGTACACAGTACATTACAGAGTTTTGAATACTTGCACAGCAATGTTGTGTCCATGTATGCATTGCATTCCAGGGGGAGGCCAATCACCTAATAACAAAACACAAGCATCAAAGCCATGGATACTGTTAGTAACAAGGACTGTCTGCACTTGCACTGCATGCTGTTGAGCAACACATGTCCTGCATGCTGACATGTGTGATATGACTGTTTTGCTTGTGATACTGTACCCCACCATCACCTGCTATTGTGTATGTTCTGAGATTGCTGGTGTTGTATGTGTGTCTGCTTTAGGGAGGAGTGTATTTATGTGTGTGCATGTGTGCATGTGCATGTGTGCACGTGTATGTGTGCACATGCATGCATGCGTGTGCATGTGCGCATGCACACATGCATGCGTGCATGCACGCACGTGCATGTGTGCATGTGCATGTGTGCACGTGTGCATGTGTGCATGTGTGCATGTGCCCATGTGGTCTGACATCATGTTCAGGTCTTGAAGTGTGTTTCCTGTTTTCCTCTCACAGGTGCTGCAGTGGGGCTGGTTAAGTACAGCAGGGAACCTGATGTCACTGAGACAGACAGTGATCATGAGGATAGGTGTATTGAGGCACAGGCAGGTTTGTCAGGGTATGTTGTTGGGCCACCAATTGACAGTACACAAGTCTCCACCCCATCCATCCACACAGTCATAATGCCTGTACATCCATCATCATCATTGCACTTAGCTGAGGGACAGTGTATGGTTGGCACTGGCCAGGACAGTGTGGTATCTATGGCACATGTATCAGGACACTGCAGCCATAGCCTGATGTCTGGAATGGTACCACATAGGCAGATGCCCAGGGGTTCTCGTCAGAGCACTGCTGGTCATCATGCCCCTGGCAGACGTGCCACACCTATTTCTACCACACGCATGTTCCAGGCTGTCATGGAGGCACAAACATGAATGGAGCGGTACACCAGACAGGCACTAAGGGCACAGAGGGCTCATAACACCTCTGTAAATGACAGTATCAGTGACCTAGCAGGTGCCATACGTAATTACACTGAGGTCATTGATAGACGTTGGGGTGAGACATTGGATGTCCTCCACAATGTCATATCCATGTGTCAGGACAGTGCGGGATGGTTGAGACATCGACGTGGATGTATGCCAGCAACATCAGCAGCTGGAGGTCACCGTGAACATCCAGCAAGTCACAGCCACTCCCGTAATGCCAGTACCAGCCCCAGCAATGTTGGGGAGGCTGTCCATAGACCGTCCTAGAAGACCACGTGCACGTGGCTCTGGTCAGTCCCAGCAGGGACCTGGATCCAGTGGACATATGTTAACCTCTTTGGATAGTACCCAGTCTGGATTAATACTTGATACTGTCTGTAGCACCCCTGCCAGGCACAGGTTCCGTATCGGTGGCCAGAGACGGTGATCTATAAATCCTGCCAGGTACAGTCTGTAGCTGTCTCACAAATCCCTGTATATGGCAGCCACATGGTGGAACTGTGTGCATGCAGACACACACACATAAACCAGAAACCTAGGGCAAACACATACCCACACACATTACATCAACATTGGCCCATAACAGTACTTATGGCCCTCACACACACACTCACACACACATGTCGATTGTATGGCTCAGTGTAGGCCTCTGGCAAATCAATAACACACCCTGTGCATATGATGAAACCTGTGCCACCTCCTGTCATCTGTAACATTGATGCAGGAACAGGCTAACATGGTGCTGATGCACAGGGTGACGTATCCTTGAAGTTGTAGCTGAGCAGGCATGATGCATTAAAGCTGTAATTAGCAATGTTGTATTGTTTCCACCAGTGTTTATTCCAATTGTGTTTTGTTTGCCCATGTGCCACTTGACTGATGTGTGTAGTTGTGTCATGCATTATACAGTGGAGAGTAAGTGTGGTGTGTGTGCAGCACAGGTCTGCAGGTGTACATTTGTGAACATGGTGGAGGTGCACTGTCTGCATGTACGTGCATATTGGACACGTGGGCAGGGTGACATGCCCTGTATTGGCCAGTATTAACACTCCATACTTTCTACTGGTGGCCAGTATGCATTGTACCACACACATTTTGGAACTTGAGTACGCATGTGTGTGTATGACATGGGGTGACACTGTGCTGTGGGTAATGCTGTTGTTGCTATCTGTTATTGGTTTACATTACTAAGGTTAACACTGTCCCAGCTGCATAATCCTTTATTAATGCACACTGTTCACCTACAGGGTTGCATGGACCGTGCTATCACAAACACAAGCAATTCTCACTTATACAGTAAAAGTGCATTAGTCGCATGGATCCCTGCCATGAACTAAATATATAATAGAAGGTGTGAAGTTGTACCAAAAGAGTTACATACCAAGAAGGGATAACCTCTCTGGTCAGTATCATTGGGAAAATACAATCCCTCAATAAACATACAAGGCAAGCTTCAAAATTCAAAATGGCAAGGATTCCAAAGACAACACTAAAGCTTTCTTCAGTGTTGTTCATAATCTACAGGTGAAATCTCAGATCGGGTCACAGTTAATGTAAATGGTCACAAAGTACACTTATCTGACTGACATTGCCAATTCCTTGTCAGACAGTTTGAATGCGGATTTCACCACCCTATCATTACACAAGGGCCACATTTCCAGACCTGAAGAATGTAAAACCTGATGATTCACAGACACTCTAGTTAAAACATCTCTTTAACAAAGTACACACCACAGTGGCAATGGTACTGGACAGTGTCCCTGGCTGTGTCATACACAAGCCGACATATGAAGTCACCACTCACCTAAATGCTCTGTCCAGATGCAGCCTCTATACAGGTTACATACTTGTGGCATGACACATGGTAATGATGTTCATAGTCCACAAGGGTTGAGCTACAATGTCTTCTTCTTCTTCTCCTTTTGGATGCTCCAATTAGGGGTTGCCACAGTACATCATTTCTTTCTGGCCTCTGCATCTTGCACTATCATACCATCCACCTGCATGTCCTCTCTCACCACAGCCATAAACCTCATCTTAGGCATTCCTCTTTTCCTGTTACCTGGCGGCTTCATCCTTAGCATCTATTTCACAATATACTCTGCATCCCTTCTCAGCACATGTACAAACCAAGTTAATCCTGCCTATCTGGCATGGTCTACTAACCTTCAAACCTGGCCTGACCCTTTAATATACATATTCTTAAACCTGTCCACCCTCGTCACACCCAGTGCAAATGTTAACATAAATTGATTAAGGGTAGAACTACAACAGGTCCTGGAAACTCTCACCCTATAAGCCAGACCAATGTTATCTGGAAGGCTGTGGAGCACAGCATTATGGAACTCATTAACAGAGACATTATGAACCTGCAAACACTGCACCATACCCACTTAGATTCTCTAAAGGCCAGATCATGGCTCCTACTCCTAGGAGACTTCAAGCCAGTCAACAAGGCTATAGGTGAGGGAGGGGAGGTCAACACAGCCAAGCTATAGCTCACCAGCAAATCATACCCATCTCACATACTGGTATTAGACATAACCTCAACAGACTGACCATAAACGATTGTTAGATGATGGCTTGACAACTGATGCACAGATGTAGGACACACAGTAACATTTGCAGCCTCCATGTACTATTCTATGCCAGTAAGAAGTGGTATTCACCTGCACTCAGTCCTGGGACCACTCCTGTTTGGCATATAGCTTTCTTAGGTACAAGCAAACACAGTAGGGATATGTCTTCCCACGTATGATGAAAATGCATACCGTGGGCTATACTTTATTTTCCAGATGACACACACATACTCCAAAAGGGTATCATACAGATAGATACCTGGTGTCAAACTCATGCTGTAAAGTTATAAGCCTAAGAAAGCATAGTTATCCACTTTTAGAAAACAAAGTATCCCCAGAGTACCACATAGGTAGAAGCACCCAAAATGTGGAACAGATACTAATGTATACATAGAGCCATGTGTTAAGTCATCTCCCCTTTGATAATCACATTACCAAAGGGTTTTGGAAATCCCTCTGTGGAGCACATAAGCAATAAAGGGTTTGCATGCAGATCCACAGAGGTTGTTGCACACCTATAATGATTAGTCATCTTTGCCAGACTTTGCTTGCTTTGGAACAGGTTTCAAATACACCTCAAGCATAAACCCTCACTCACACTCTTCAATAGAAACCATGATGAGTGGATGTGAAATGGAAGCCGTAGTCCAGGGATCACTGCAGTGGCTAAGCTTGTCACATGCATACAGAAGTGACCTAAGGTCTGGAAAGTGCCAGCACGCTCTGGCAAAGATAACACATGCGTTCATGGAGAAAGCAGAGTACCCACCTATGAAATACTTGAGGTCACATGTATGTATATGGATTTGCCCCACAGCTACCTTACATGTGTAATGCACATACAGTTGTCATTGTGATATGTCATACACTAGAAAAATCAAAACCCACTCTACATTGGCCAATGGTGTCACACACCTGAAGAACAGATACACACACACAGTCAGCAAGTGCGACATTCAGACTCTTTCCTAACTACATTATGATACTACAACAGTATGCATTTACACGACGGGCTATACACATTACTGGGATTTCACCTTTCCACAGGTATATTTGTAGGATGGTGACATCATCAGACTTGACAAAGATGAGTATACCGCTTTTAAGGTGTGTGAGTAGTCTCCAAAAAGGTTGCTCTTCCCCAGGGAGACACATACACAGTTGACAAGTGCAGGATTTAAACCCCTACTTAACTACATGATATTACAACAGTGAGCATTTACATGACGCACTATACACATTACTGGGATTTTACCTTTCCACAGGTATATTTGTAGGATGGTGACATCACTGGACTTGACAAAGATGAGTATACCACTTCTAAGGTGTTTGAGTAGTCTCCAAAAAGGTTGCTCCTCCCCAGGGAGACAGACACACAGTTGGCAATGGCAGGATTCAAACCCCTACCTAACTACATTATGATACTACAGTACACATTTATACAACATGCTATACACATTACTGGGATTTCACGTTTCCACAGGTATATTTGTAGGATCGTGACATTATTGGACTTGACAAAGATGCGTATACCACTTCTAAGGTGTTTGAGTAGTTTCCAAAGAGATTGCTCCTCCCCGGGGGGGGGCACACACACAGTTGGCAAATGCAGAATTCAAACCCCTACCTAACTACATTATGATACTACAGCAGTATGCATTTACACGACAGACTATACACATTGCTGGGATTTTACATTTCCACAGGTATATTTGTAGGATGGTGACATCATCGGACTTGACAAAGATGAGTATACCACTTTTAAGGTGTTTGAGTAGTCTCCAAAAAGGTTGCGTCTACTCAGAGAAACACACACAGTTGGCAAGTGCAGGATTCAAACCTCTACCTAACTACATTATGATACTACAGCAGTATGCATTTACACAACACACTAGACACATTACTGGGATTTCACCTTTCCACAGGCATATTTGTAGGATGGTGACATCATTGGACTTGACAAAGATGAGTATACCACTTTTAAGGAGTTTGAGTAGTCTCCAAAAAGGTCGCTCTTCTTCAGGAAGACACACACAGTTGGGAAGTGCAGAATTCAAACCCCTACTTAATTACATTATGATAATGCAGCAGTACACATTTACACGATGTGCTATACACATTACTGGGATTTCACCTTTCCACAGGTATATTTGTAGGATGGTGACATCATCGGACTTGACAAAGATGAGTATACCACTTTTAAGGTGTTTGAGTAGTCTCCAAAAAGGTTGCTCCTCCTCAGGGAGACACACAGTTGGCAAGTAAAGGATTTAAACCCGTACCAAACTACATTATGATATTACAGCAGTATGCATTTACATGACACACTAGACACATTACTGGGCTTTCACCTTTCCACAGGCATATTTATAGGATGGTGACATCACTGCACTTGACAAAGATGAGTATACCACTTTTAAGGAGTTTGAGTAGTCTCCAAAAAGGTTGCTCCTCCCCAGGGAGACACACAAACACACACACACACACACACACACACACACACACACACACACACACACACACACACACACACACACACACACACACACACACAATTGGCAAGTGCGGTGTTCTTAATCCAAACTAAGTACGTCTTTACATTTCAGCAAGCAATATGGAGTTACAGGGTGCAATACAGACATTACTTGCCGACAGTCTGCACAAGGATTTTTTTCACATTTGCTAACCTCAGCAGGCTTATCATACTAGGTGTATTGTGAGTGTATTGTATGCACAGGCCATGACCATATCATATATGGTTTGATGCACCACATGCTGGCACACACAGGGTCAAACCTTGAGTAGCATCTTACCTTCACCTACATGATACTGCAATATAACAGAAAGATGATAAACTTCAACAATTGACTGAGCTTCTGATGTCATTCAAAGGGAATCCAGTGTCTGTCTGCCTGTGATGACATGATAGACAAGCCTTGTTGCTTCACTACAGATGTTTGCACCTGTCGCCCCTATGCTTCTGAATACTGGCCAAGACTTGTGCTGTCCCCATATTACCTTTTTTAGGCAAAGCTCAAAGCTTCATAGGTTCATAGATAGGTACTAGTCTATCAGCCCTGGAGCCTATACAAGGCCAGCCAAAAAGGTACCCTGGCTTTTTCCACCCAAGAAATTTATTTTCCTGTGCCACTGTCGTGCAGAGACACAGAAGTGATCCCCAAGGTGAATTTCCTATTTCCCATCCAATAATCAAGATTTTCCTTGAAGAGTGCTAATGAGGAGCTTTGTTTGATATAGATAGGTAGTTTATTCTGGAGTATGTGAAGCCTGTGAGACAGGAATCTATCCCTCCGGTATGTTCTGTTTATTGTGGTGACAAGGTTTAGGCCCCTACAGCGTGTAGGTTCATAGGTTCATAGGTAGGTACTAGGCTATCTGCTCAAGGGCATTTATAAGCCTAGCCAGAATGTGTTGGCTTTTGCCTCCCTTTTAAATTAGTTTCCTGGGCCTCTGTCTAGCAGGGCCACTGAAGTGATCCCAGGGGTAAATTTACAATTTCCCATCCACTCATCATGATTCCTCTTGAAGACAGTCTGCAAGGGGCTCTGCCTAACATCAACTGGGATTCTATTCCAGAGTGAGGGAAGTCTCTGGGACAGGAATCTATCCCTCCAGCATGTCCTGTTTATTGCTTTGCTGAGATTTAATTCACTGGAGCATGTGGCTCTAAGAGATTTGTTTTTATTGAGGTGGAGCATGTCCATTAATTCCGGGTTGGACATGGCCTTATACGTCAGGCATAGATCAGCTCTGAGCAGGCAGTAAGCAACTGAGTAGAGCTGGAGTTTTTTAGTCGAGCTGCATAGGGCATCTATTTGAGGCCCATGATCCTCTTGGTGAAGTACTTCTGTGGTCTTACCAGCTGTTGCATGTGCCAATTAAGGTACATACCAAATTGGGCATTGTACTCTATTATAGGCCCAATGAGTGATGAGTAGAAGGGCACAATGATCTCTCTCTTGATCTAGAGGTGAACCCTTTCGTGATTAGGTGGGCTACGTAGAAGGAATATTTAACCACTTTACCAATGTGATTATCAAAGGAGAGGTTACTATCTACCTGGGTCCCCAGGTCCCTAATTACATTTTCCGTACCTAGTGGATTACCACCTATGTGGTAATTCATGGGCACTTTGTTTTTTCCAAAGGGGATGACTATGCAATTTTTGGCATTCAGCTTGAGGCCATGGTTTTGACACCAGGTATCTGTCTCTGTAAGACCCTTCTGGAGGATGTCTGTGTCAGCCAGAGAGTCAATTATGGCCCCCAGTTTACAGTCATCTGGGAAATTGGTCAACCATAGTCCTCCCATGCTTGCCTGTACCTCAGAGAAGTATATACTGAACAGGAGGGGTCCCAGGACCGAGACCTGTGGGATGCCACTTGTGACTGGTTTAGAGTCGGACATGGCACCTGCAACTCTGACCATGTGTGTTCTATCAGTGAGCCAGTTGGCCACCCATCTCGTGACATAGGGGTTAATGTTCAAGCTGGTAAGCTTGTCTATGATGCCAGAGTGGAGAATGGCGTCAAAGGCCTTAGTGAGGACCAGGTAAGCTGTGTGGACTTCCTTCCCCTCATCTATGGCCTTGGTAACTGTTTCAAAGAAGTCAACTAGGTTTAGGAGGCAGGATCTGCCTTTAACAAAGCCAAATTGGGTAGGGTCCAGTATCTGGAGGTTCCCAATGTCTCTTTTTATGAGTTCTATGATAATTCGCTCCATAGCTTTGCAGACCAGGCTCGTCAGGCTTATAGGGTGATAGTTCCCAGGTTCTGTTGTGGTACCACCTTTGTGGAGCGGGATGACTGTTGCTGTATGCCATTCTTTGGGTACATAGCCTGTGTTAAGGTTGAGTCTGAACAGTGAATGTAGGTGAGGGTTTAGTTCCTTTTGGAGCTTGTGTAAGATGCAGCCTGGGATACCATCCAGTCCCATTGATGCTGTATTCTTAGCTTTGGAGAGGGCTGTTTTTACCTGAATATCCATGAAGTCTGGGACTCTGCATTCTTCTGGGATGGACACGGGCCCTTTTGGGGGTGTGGGGGGGTGAAGTTTGCACTGAACTTGTCCACCAGGATGTTGGCAATGTCAGTTGGTTCATTGTATTTTTTGCATTTTGCAGTAGCTGATAGCATATCTGAGAGTTGCCACCTAAATGTTTGATATAGCTAAAGAAGGCTTTGTGGTTATCTTTAGATTCCTTGGCAATTTTTCTTTAGAAACTGGACTTGGATTATTTTATGAGCGATCGTAGTTTCTTGCTAATAATGATCAGTGATGCCTTTCCTTTTTGGAATTTTGCTCTATTATGTGTTAGTTTCCTCCTTCTGTTGTATAGCTTATTTATGGGCAAGGGCCACCAGATTGGTTTCTTCTTTTTGGAGGAGTGAGTCTTGGTTTTAATTGGGATGGCTCAATCCATGCATCCCTGTAGTTGCTCATAGAATGCACTTGTAAAGGATTCTGCAGATTGGATAGTATTATCCTGTAGCAAGGGGGCTTTGAAACTTTCCACTTAGGTCTTGAGAAGTGTGAAATTTGCTTTTGAAAAGTTTTTCACAGTGGTTTTGTTGACTGGGGGGGAGTTGGGATGTGGATGTCCAGTGTGATTACTTCATGATCTGATATTACCAGGGAGGGGTTTACCTCTAGTGTGGAACACTGATCCCCCATGTTGGTGATGATCAGGTCCAGTATGTTGTCACCTCTAGTGGGCGTGGTGACCAGCTGTTCCAGGCCGTTTGAGTTTATATACTCTAGGAAGCATTGGACAAAGGACTTTGTACTCAAGTAATTCTCCCAGTCAATGTTTGGGTAGTTGAAATCTCCTCATATCATGGTGTTTGGTAGAACCTTTATATTTCCCAGTGTTCTCAGGAATAGTGAGTGAGGGCCCTGAGACAAGGTATGTGTTCTATAGCAGGCTACGATCTGATAAGCAGCTTTGCCCACTGTTAGTTGCACTTGCATAGTCTCCAAGGCCTCGTGCTGTGCCACTAACCTGGAGGTGTGGGTATCCTTTGTGAAAATGGATACACCCCCTCCTTTTGTATTTCAGTCTGGGTTTTGGGGCCGACGCTCGGAGGGATTGGGATTTCTTTAAGTGGAGCATGTCCAACAGCTCTGTGTTTGACATAGCTTTGTATGTTAGGCAGAGATCACCTCTGAGTAGGCGATATGCGACTGAGTAAAGCTGTAGTGTTTTGAGATGGTCTGTGTATGGCATGTATTTGAGGCCGCTAATCCTCTTTGTGAGGTATTTCTGCAGGCTTTCCAGTTGTTGTAGATGTCTTGTGAGGTACATAACAAAGGGGGCATTGTACTCTATAATGGATCTAATGAGTGATGAGTAGAGGGGAACAATGACCTCTTTTATTCTGCATGAGACACCTTTTGTGATGAGGTGTGCCACATAGAAGTATTTCCTGAGTACTGTGGCAATGTGATTATCAAAGGAGAGTCTACTGTCCAACTGTGTCCCAAGGTCTCTTTATCACACTTTCAGTGTTAAGTATACTATCACCTATGTTGTAGTTCACGGGTACAGTGTTTTTACCAAAGGGGATGACAATGCACTTTTTGGCATTGAGCTTGAGGCCATGGCTTTGACACCAGGCATCTGTCTCAGTGAGGCCCTTTTGTAGGATGTCCACATTGTTAGTAGTCTCGATTATGGCTCCTAGTTTGCAGTCATCTGGGAACTTCATTAGCCCGAGACCTTCCATGTTAACCTGTACTTCAGGGAAGTAGATACCAAACAGGACAGGAACTAGGACTGAACCCTGTGGTACTCCACTTGTCACTGGTCTGAAGTCAGACTTGGAGTCTGCTACTTTCACGGTGTGGGTTGTGTCAGTGAGCCAGTTGGCAACCCATCTTGTGACATAGGGATTTATACCTAGTTTAGTGGGTTTATCCATAACTCCAGAGTGGGAGATGGTGTCAAAAGCCGTGGCAAGATCTAGATAGGCTGTGTGAACCACCTTACCCTTGTCTACGGCTTTGGTGACTGCTTCAAAGAAGTCTATCAGGTTTAGGAGACATGATCTGCCTTTTACAAACCCAAAGTGGTTGTGGTCCAGAGTTTGGAGATTACCAATGTCTTTGTTTATAAGTTTCATGATGATAAGTTCCATGGCCTTGCAGACCAGGCTCATCAGGCTAATGGGGTGCTAGTTCCCAGGGTCTGTGGTGGCTCCCCCCTTGTGTAGTGGGATAACCATCACTGTGTCCATTCAGCAGGCACAGAGCCTGAGGTGAGGCTATGATTGAACATGGTACGTAGGTGTGGTGCCAGTTCATTCTGTAGTTTGTGTAAAACGCAGCCTTGGATGTAATCTAGTCCCATGGATGCTGTGTTCCTGTCTTTGGAGAGTGGTTTTTACCTGTGCAGCCATGATGACAGCAACTTTGCATTCTTCCGGTATAGAGATGTGTTCTTTCATGGGTGAGAGAGGGGGTAAAGTTAGCATGGATCCTATCTGCCAGGCTGTTGGCAATATCAGTTGGTTCTGTATATTTAGTGCCATTGTGCTGTAACTCTGAGCAGATCTGAGTGTTGCCATTGAGATTCTTGACATAGCTATAGAATGCTTTGTGGTTGTCTTTAGAATCAGTGTCAACCTTGTTTTCATAACTAGCTTTGGAGGATTTTATCAGGAATCGCAGATTTTGTCTGAGGCTGACCAGGGAGCTCCTCCACTCATGGGATTTTACCCTCTTTTGCAACAGTTTCTTCCTTCTGTTGTGCAGTTTGTTTATGGCAGGGGACCACCAGATTGGCTTCCTTTTCTTGGAGGATAGTGTCTTGGTTCTGTTTGGGATAGCATGATGCATACACTCATGTAAGTGCTTATAAAGTGCAATTGTGAAGGATTCAGTAGTTGTAACAGTATTGTTCATCTGCATGGGTGTCCTGAAGGTCAGCACTTCTGTCTTAAGAAGCATGAAGTTGGCTTTGGAGACATTTTTAACATGGTTTCCTTAATGGGGGGGTGGGGGGTGGATCCAGAATGTGGATATGTAGGGTAATTAGCTTATGGTCAGATGGGACCAATGAGGTGTTGACTTCAGGTGTGGAACACTGGTCACTCAGGACAAACCAAACCCCATAACCAACACAAATAACCACAAAGTTAGCTAAATGCTACTCATTGCCAGAAGTCTCAGCCTCCAGATGCACACACTCGAGGCACATCTCAGTATGGAGAATATTGATATCTGTGCAGTAACAGAAACCTAGTTCAAGGTTCCAGAGAGCACACCAGCACTACCAGAATACTACTCATTCCATACCTTCCAGCATCAGGACCTGGATCATAGCACATAGGGTGAGGATGTATCCATATTCATCGAGGATACCTACACCTCTCTCTACATGCTCTGTACAGGATATGTACCCATAGAATGTTGCACAGCAACATTCTTCACACTCCACAGGGGTGGGGCCACAAAAACCCCTTGGCATTCATGCTCTATGAGCCTGATGAGTCTGATCTTTAAGGCAATGGAGCCAATCATAATGGAAGTCAACAATAAAGAGATTGTGAACTTTCACACAGTTGAGCACACCCAGTTTGGCTTCATCATATGCAGATCACGCCTCCTGAACTGGGTGGATTTCTTTGAGACCATTACCCAGGCTACAGATGATTGAAATGAGCTCAACACAGCCTACCTATACCTCAGTACAGCCTTTGACACCATTCCCCAGTCAGGTATCATAGATAAACTTACCAACCTGGGCTTGAATCCATACATCACAAGATGGATTGCAAACTGGCTCACAGATAGATTCCACAAATTAAGAGTTGCTGGCTACATGTCAGACTCTACACCGGTAACAACTGGTGGCCCCCAGGGTTCAGTCCTGGGGTCCCTGCTATTTGGTATAGACTTCTCAAATGTACATGCCAACACAGGAGGGTTGTGGTTGACTAAGTTTGCTGGGAACTGTAAAGTGTTTGCCATAATAGATTCTCTGGATGACACAAATATTCTCCAGAAGGGACTCTATGAGACAGATGTGTGGTGTCAGAATCATGGCCTCAAGCTCAATGTGGAGGAATGCATAGTATACACAAACTACCACATAAATGTTACCCCCTTAAAACTGACAAGGTAATAAGGGATCTGGGGACACAAGTAGATAGTCATCTTTCCTTTGACAACCATGTTGCCAAAGTGATTGGGAAATCCTATGTGGCCCACCTAATCAACAAAGGGTTTGCATCAGAATCCGAAGATGTAGTGGTGGCCCTCTACTCTTAAGTCATCAGACCCATCATTGAGTACAATACACCATTTTGGATGTACTCGACTACGCATATCCAGCAGCTGTAGAGACCACAGAGGTACCTCACCAAGAGGATTACTGGCCTCAAACAGTTGTGTTATGCAACATAACTGGTAAAACTAAATCTGTTCTTCATTGCGTACCGCCTACTCAGAGGCACACTCTGCCTAACATACAGAGCCATGTCCAACACATAACTGCTGAGCATGCTCCTTCTACAGATAACAAAACTGAGTCACCCTACACACTCCAGGGATATGAACCTCATCACAACAATGAATACAACATGCTGGTGGGATAGAGTACCATCCCAGACACTTGCCTTACTGTGGAACAGAGTCCCAATGTACATAAGACAGAGCCCCTCACTGACACTCTTCAATAGGAACCTTGATGAGTGGATGGGACACAGACAATTCACACCAGCCATCACATCAGCAGCCCCACTAGAAAGGGGCTTAGGGTACTAAATATTAGAATGAGGGCTTGGGAGACTACCCAATGGGGTGGTGAAAGCTGCACAACTTGCCTAGGCTAACATATGCCTTATTGAAGATAGGTTCATAGATATGTAGTAGACTATGTGACAGGTACATGTCTACAGATAGTAGATGTGTACTTCATTGTACCGTCATGTTGTACAGCAGGCATATGGACCGCATACACTGTAATGCTTACAGATACTGGTGGCTGTTATGTACACTGGGTGAGATGTGCACCTCATGTCTTTTGTGCCATTGGGATGTGTGCTGCGTGGGACGGTCCTGGATGGCTCCCTGTCATGGTCACCCTCTTATACACATTTCTACCCATCCATCTTTGGCTTATTATACTGTGTTCCCCCTACATATATATATATATGTACATAGGTAGGTAATAGGCTATCTGCCTGAAGGCATATATTAGTATGGCCAGAGTGTGCAGCTATCACCACCCATGGAGTTAGTTCCCTAGGCCTCTGTGTAGTAGAGCTGATGAAGTGATCCATGGTGTGACAGTTCAGTTTCACATACACTCATCAAGGCTCCTCTGGAAGAGTGTCAGTGAGGGACTCAGCTTAGTGTAGGTTGGGAGGGAGCCTGTTCCAAAGAAAGTCTGTGAGTTATTAATGTATCCCTCCAACATGTTCTATTTATTGTTGTGATGATGATATCCCTAGAGCATGTAGTACAGTGAGCTTGGGGTTACTTCAGATAGCACATGTACATCCGTTCTGCATTGGACATGGACCTGTCTGTTGGGCAGAGATCACCTGAGTAGACAGTATGCAACAGAGTACAGACTGAGTTAAATTCAGTCTTGTTGCATGGGGCAACTGTTTGAGACCAGTAATGCTCTTGTTGAGGTACATCAGTGGTCTTTCCAGCTGCTGAAGGTGCCTAGTCAGATTCATCGCAAGTGTGTTGTGGTACTCTATGATGGGTCTGATGACAGATGAGTAGAGGGAACCTCCTTTAACCTACATGCAAAGACATTGGCAGTTTGTGGGAACATATAGCATGATTTTCTAACCACTTTGTGAATGTGTTTCTGGAAGTAGTGATGATTATCCACATGTGTCCATAGATCCCTTATTATTACCTCCATATTTAGGGTGTTGGCACCTATGTGGTATTTGTATGACTGTAGCTCGAGCCCATAGGTTTGACACCACATCTGTGTGTCTAAGACCCTTTTTAAGGATGTCTCTGTTGTCCCAAACATCGATTATGACAACCTTTTTGCAGTCATCCACAAACCTTGCTAAAAATAGCCCTCATGTTTGACTGTATTTCTGACATGTATACACCAGGCAGGAGGGGTCCCAGAACTGAGCCATGGGGGACAGCAGTTGATACCAGCTTGAACAGGAGACCACAATTCTTACCTTGTGGGATCTATCTGTGCCCCAGTTGGCAATCCATCAGATGACATATGTGTTTATGCACAGGTTGTTGATTTTGTGGATATGACTATGTGTGTGGGATGTTGGAAAAGGGCTTTTCAAGGTCTATGTAGGCCGTGTGTAGCTCATTTCATTGATGCATGTCCTGGGTGACTGCCTGGTCTATGTAGGCCGTGTGTAGCTCATTTCATTGATGCATGTCCTGGGTGACTGCCTTGAAAACTGTCTAGCAGGTTTAGGAACCATGATCTGCCCCTGACCAAACCAAAATGGGTAGGGTTGGGTGTTTGTAGGCTCTCAATAGCTCTGTTTATGAGTTCCATAATGATGGACTCCATGGTCTTGCACATCAGGCTTATTAGGCTTATAAGACAATAGTTCCCATGGTCTGTTGTGCACAAATGTGCCAAATGTTGCTGTAACCCATTCAACAGTTTCATATCCTGTACAGACGGTGAGTCTCAACAGACTGTTCAGGTGCAGGGTCTGTTTGTTTTGGAGTTCACATATGACACAGCCAGGGAAACCATGTTATCCCATACACGCCATGTTTTTAGGTTTGGAAAGAGCTGTTTAACCATTGTATATGTGATTTCTGGGTTTTCACAATCTCCAGGTATGATAATGGGCCCTTTTGTCAGTGAGAAGGGGGTAAATATGTATGAACCTGTCTGACAAGATGTTGGCAATGTCAGTCATGTACATGTATTCATTTACAATTTGCACTGACTCAGAACGTATATGAGTTTACATTGATATTTATGACATAGCGAAAGAAAGCTTCATGGTTCTCTATGGACTCTTTGACCATGGCTTGGATAATGTTAGTAGTGCTCATTTTTTCTTGATGATACTGATCGGGAATTATTGATCTTCTTTGGTTTTTCACTTTCTTTGAACAACTTAAATACTTGGAGTACATAGTTTGATTATGAAAGGTGTCCAATATATTATATGGGTCTGTTTTCATATCAGTGTGTGCACAAGGCAGGATTGGTGAATAGTGACAAGTGTCTGGAGTAAGAACTGCAACTGCCAGATATGTATGGCCCACTGCTGTACTCAGACATGGCCTAAGTGTGTGAGCATGCCCAGTATGACCTTTCAGTATGTCGCTGACTGAAATTTGCTAAATTTGTTTAAGTGTGTGAGCATGCCCACTATGAGCATATATACTATATGTGTGTGAAAATCAAGTTGGTTTTTACTTCAGGGCTCACCTTTGTGTTGTACATCGACAGGAAGCACAGTGTGCCTGCAGGGCTTCCATGAGTCATTCTACATACAGTGGGGGCAGCTATTATTTGTACATTTCTACCCGGGGGGCACACCTGATTGTTACTGTGGGTGTACATAAGATGAAGGGTTTACCCGACACTTATACACATTTGCTAGGCCTGCACTGCTATGTCAGGTACTCCATTTCAGTCTGTACTGTTGCTTGTCGTACTGGCTTGAGGCATACCACTGTACTATAGACCTTAGCTTCCAATTACACGCATATTAGTTTATGACTTCATAGCCTACCCAACCCACATCACACTGCCTGGCCTGCTGTTATCTGTCTGCATAGGCCTGGGTGGAGGTTACTCATATGCCTCTTCAGACGGTATGATACAGCATTTGTTTGTGTTTGCGTTTGTCTACATTTGTCTTGCTGGCTGTGACTGTTAGGTATGTGACCCCCCCCAACTGGTATGTGTGAGTGAGTTAAGTTGTGTCTGTGCCAGTGAAATGCTGTCATGGCTTAGTGGTTCAGTACTGTGACTATAGTGCACAGTATCCTGAGTTCGAGCCCTGTCACTGCTTTTTATTTTCCTGCTGGGCAGACCAGACTGCTTAAGGAACACTAAAGTAGGTGTAAGCGTGTTTACCTGACTTTGCTCAACTTTGCCCGACTTTGCCCGACTTTGCCCAACATTGCCCGACGTTGCACAACGTTGCGCTGGTTAGCGTGGTGCACAGCTACACGCAATTGTATTTAAATATGCTCAATGCTGGTAAAATGTGCTTAGCAGTGCTTTATATTGCTTAAAATAGGGCACTCATGCCTCAGGTGGTGCTGCAGGGCTGCCTATGTCGGATGCACATAGTACACTCCCTATACATGTTTGAAAACAGGTAGTGTCAAGTTAGGCATCCCTTTTACTGTATGTGCGAGTCAGAGAGAGGTGTCATTTCCAGAGTTCCTACTGAGTCAGTGTATGTGCTATGCGTTGCCTCTTTGCCAAGGCCAGGGCATACTGGGCACGCCTCCTTCTGCCTACTGGGGCAGGCTCAGGGTGTTCCTCCTCTGAGTCACGCTGTGCCTGTGCAGGCCTTGGCAATGGTGGGGGGCTGTTTGGGACTGCCCCATGCTGTTCCTGCTGCAGCTGTTTTCGCAGGATCATATTGTGTAGCATGGCACATACCATGACAATTTGGGTACATGTAGTTGGTGAGTACTGCAAGGCTCCACCAGATGTGTCCAGACACCGGAACTGTGACTTGAGCATCCCAAACACATGCTCATTAATGTTTCTTGTTTGTGCGTGTGCCTCATTATGGAGTTCTTGTTCGTGTGTGTGTGCATTTCTGATGGGTGTCATCAGCCACGGCTCCAGTGCGTATCCAGCATCCCCACTAGGTGACCGTCAGGGATGTCCCCATTGGCAAATCTCTGGTACAGCTGCATCAGATGCCAGATGTGGGAATCATGATAGCTTCCAGGGCAGCCAGCACACACATTCATTATTATGCCCTGGGCATCGCACACGACTTGGCAGTTGATGGAGGGGAAGTCCTTGCAGTTGATGTAGACCCTACCCCACTCACCGGGTGGTGCTTTGATGTGTATGTGCGTGCAGTCTATTGCACCCACTACCTCAGGGTATTCTGCTATTTGGTGGAAAAGACGCATATTGCTGGCCAATGCCTCATGGGAATTGGGGAAATATACGTGCTCACCGACATGTGCTGACATGGTATCCAGGAACTGATGCAGTATCCTGGATGCTGATGCCTGTGAAATCCCCATCATATCACCAGTTGGTCTCTGGAAGGTACCTGTAGCTAGTATTCTTAGGCCAACACATACCTTGGTATCCACTGGGATGGGTTCCCCTCTGTTGGTTCTGTGTGTGAGGCGTGGCCGGCACAGCTCAACAATTTGCTGCAGGAGGTCTCTGTCCACCCTATAGTGCTCCACTATTTCCAGCTCATGTAGCCCCTGGTAGGTTACCCTGGGTCTGTACACTCTTCTCCGTCTCCTCACTGTGGGTTGCTCAGCAGCATTCACAACATCACCACCCTCAGCACCTTGCACATGTTGGTTTATAATAGCAAGAGCAGCCCCTAACATTTTGTCTGACTTAAGCTTTTTAAGCTTTCCCTCATTGTATACTGCAGTGTTGCAGAGTTCTTGGGAAAAAACAGGGGAGACTGCTGTTTGCAGAGTTTAAAGTGCTGGGCTGGGCTAGTCTGCTGCCTGTGTAATTAGCTAATTCTGATATACTTCACCTGGCAGCTCTGCTAGTTCTCCTTGGTTAACTTCCTACTACTTCTTTTCCTTCCTTTTCCCTTTCTGTTTCCACCTGGGGAAGCGCCGCGCAAATGAGCGCACACGCGCGCACACGCATGCACATGCTGTGTGCATGTTTGCAAGAAATTTCAGATATATTCACAGCGTACACCTTTGGTTTCTGGTTTTCAAAAAGGACAACTGTAGACATGCCTCTTGCAATCCTGAGCAACTCAGGGCAAACACAAGACACTGTGCTCCAATAAGCATACAGCCTTTCTGACACACCCCCTCATGATGTCACCTATCTTCTACTCTACTACTCACCTACTCCTACACTTACACTCTTGGGATTTGGCTCACATGCTGGGGAAAATTGGGATTCACTATCCTTATCCTCATTTGCATAGGATTGCCTACTAATGCTTGGTTACATCTCTTACACTGAGCTTCCCCCCTTAGCAACCAGTACTCAGTGGCCATGCTGTCTTCAGCCTGCCATTCACCTGCATGGCAGGATAAGCTTTTTAGTGAAAATGCCTATTTTTGGCTATTTTTTAATTATTTTCTTGTTTTTTTAAGCGCCGCACGTTTGTGCGGTGCTGCGCTATGCTTAAACATCGGAGATCGGGGAAAAAAGTAGATTTTAATAATTTTAAACATTTTAAAATGCCAATGGCCTTATATTTGGCCATTGGCATGCTTCCTCAACTGGATGCATCCTTTATTTGGAGCTGTCATAGCTCCATTTTGCTATTTGCAGAATGGTACTCTGTTACCAATGGAGTACATTTCTGCAGATAACACTACTCTTCCACAGACAGGTTAGTGTTTCCTGGATTGCAAATTTACCTCATTTGCATAGCTTTCAGCAGCAAATGAGGTAATTTGCATACCATGACATTGTCCGTGCAAGACTAGCTTTAGAAGCTCTCATGAACGCCCCTGCCGGGTGTTGCTGGATCGCTCGGCAGACATATTGGCTGTCTGACGTCTTACTCTACTCTACAACTCCATGCAAGCTTTTGTAAATCCAGCCCTAAATGTATTAACAAATCCATATACTTAAATACTTAATGCTTATAACTTTAAGGAACGGCTGCAGTGAAATGCTATCATTAAAGCCTGGAAACATTGTGGTGTTTAAACATATAACATTAAGTGTTACTAGAAAAGATAGAACATTTAGATAATGTACAGTATTTTAAAAGGGGGAAGGTATGGATGATGTGTTTATATTTTTGGAAAAATTAATAGCAGTTTCTGTGAATGACATGCCTGTGTTCTTGGGATTTTAAGATTCTGCCAGGATAGTGAAAGATGTTTGTGGGACTGAGCAGAAAAATGAAAGAATTAAAGAACAGAGATAAAACTGAAATATTTTTATGACTCAAAGCAGTGCACAGAGTGAAATTAGAGAGAAAACTGGTTATGTTAAAATTTTGGGTATGAAGTTTGGGTTGGTTTAAATGATATAAGGGACACAGACTGGGAATTATTTATTACTAGGACAGATGAAGAGGTATTGAAGAGGTACAAGTGGACATTAAATAAGAAATTCCTAAACTGTGGAAGATATGAGACATAGTCCTGGCACTCCAACTGAACAGGGAAGCACAGAATTGTCTACAGCAGAGAGTATGCATATGAAACATGAAAGCACACATAAACACACACATGCACACGTGTGAGCGTGCGTACACACACACACACACACACACACACACACACACACACACACACACACACACACACACACAGACACACACACACGCACACACACACACACACACACACACACACACACACACACACACACACACAATTTATATAGGAAAACTGCACTTTTCATGTAGCAAATATTAACAATGTCTCATTTTTCATATGGAAACGATAAAAGCAGTACACAACTTGGAACTAGTTGCTTGTGGTTACTTATATTTTGCAGAGGTTGCATACTAAAAGAGTATTCCTCTACTCACCTACATTTGGTTTGCACATACTTGGCACCTGCATAAGCAGACCAGAGTGTCACATTTCTATAAAATGGCCACAAGGCAAATTAGAGAACAATGGATGATATTACTCTAGTTTCGACACCCCAATCACCTTCAGTGCCTTTAAGGATTAATCAGGTAGACTCCACTGGACTGTTATGGAAGGATAATGTGGTGTTCCATTGTGAGCTGACTAAAGATACCAGTACAAATCTTTGTTGTGCAATCTGTTCACATTTCAATCTAATGTATATGCAGTAATGTAAGAAACTGTTACATTGTCTGAAACAAATTATTTTTGAAATGAAAATCTTCTTTCACAACCTGAGACTATTTATTTAAAAAATGTGGATTGTTATCACAGTCTGAACCTGTTTCTTTACAAAACGGTTAAGAAACTTTTGTAAAAAAATGTTGCTAATTTCAGTAGTATCCCAAGTATTATGACGACAATTATAGTTTGTAAAACCCCAACATTTATTTAGCTCATTTACTTAGCACACTTTAGTAAATCAAAGACAATACCTTATTTTAAGAAATCATAATTACAAACTAGAAGCATACAAGCCCAGAACTACACAAAAATGCTTTCATGTGTGGCTGCAAAATTTGCTGAACTGCTGATTTGATCAGATCATTTCAATGATCTGCAATTTGGCAATAATCTGGAAATCAACCATGTTCCATATCACAGAATGTGGACTTTATTCATCTCAGACTTACATACTATGTTACAATGAGAAAGGCATTTATTTTCTTGTAATATATGCCGCTCTATGAATGAATTGACGCATTTTAATTTGAACACTCAGGAATCAAATGGAAAAATTAATAAAACAGTATTACCTTCACAATTAAGCAATCTTTTTGCAATGAATGTGTGCCCAACTCTGCATTTATTCTCATTTGCATCTATTATTTCAACATTTGTTAAAAAACAGCCCTATCAACCTACTGATTATTTGGCTGAGGTTATTAGATGGTTGGTTTAGCATGCTGTGGTTCAGTATTCCAAGAAACCAGCTCTCCAGGGCAAAACATTATTATCCACTAGCCTTGATTTTGAACTACAACCACTACCATGACCTAACTTGGCTTTATAAGCCTAACAAAACTAATTTAGTACAAGGCAAGCTTACTCCTGTGATTCTCTTCCAGCTAGAGTACAAACTCTGACCAGTGTAAAAATTCAGTAGTTAACTTTGCAGTCCTCCTAGTTTTTACTGAGTGCAGTTAACTCTGTTAAGGTATAGTTTCAACCCTTAATCTTAAGCATTAATAGCCACTCATGGTTTAAACCTTTACTTACTGAAAAAAAATCATTGGGCCAAAGACTTTATCACAGCATTTGACATTTTATTCATTGTTTTATGACATATGATTATATTGAGCCTTGAAATTTGAGCCAGTCCTTTGATAGGTTACCATAATTGCGAGTCTCAGATCAAAGCAGTTGTTTCACTTTAACTAATTCTTCTTCCAATTATGTGCAAAGTTGTTACTGATGCAAATCTTATAAAGCATTAAACTGCTAATAATTTCTCCAAACTTTCACATGCTGTGAAACATTTGCCAGTGATGGGGTAACAAGAATCTCATAAAGATTTAGTAATGCTTTTTAAATGTTTTGACTAGGTATATCATCGAACAAATAAAGCTAACAGCCTAATAAAGGTTGCAACTGTCATGGCTTAACTTAGTCCTTTTACCTTAACCTACCAGTTAACCATAGTTTAATTTGCCAATACCCTAAATGTCATTTGTGCCATAACATATAAGTTACTAAAATGGTCTGCACAAATATTTCTCATTTATTTATTTATTTTTCTGACAAGTGAATATGTATATTTACCACGAGAGACTATTTATAGAGATAACTTGAAACACAGAAGGGGATATGCGTATTATGTACAACAACAGTCTTGCCTTACATATAACAGCATGTGCCCCAGATAATTTTATTTCTTTCCTGTAAAGCACATTTCATGGAAAAACACTGGCACATTTCACTAAAAACAAACTTCATCAAAACCACAAATCACTGAAACACATTTCAATGAAAATTTTGTATACACTACACCAGCAATTTATTTTGTAGGGGAAGACCCCCTTCACCCCCACCTCCTAACATAAATATACTAACTCTACAAACACACACCCAATAAGAAAAGCTAATGCGCCACACACACTGATCACTTTGGTTCACATACAGATGCTTCTAGGGATGGTGGCACAACGTAACAGTAGGCATTAGCAGGTTACAAATACTGATTAACACTAATTTGTTTTGTAATTCCTATGATACAAAACAGTACCAGCAGTCATTTTCTACACATTACACAATTTTCAATTAAATTATTTTTTTTGATGAAATGTGCCACATTTTTTTTGTTGCTGATGAAATGAGCTTTAGATACACATAACTGTAACTCTCCCAGACATATGTAATTACTAATAATTCTGTATTATCTGTATAACAAAGTTCTGCTCTTTTAGATATATGATATTATCAAAGTTCTGTCTCACATATATTACAAATATTATGTTCTCCAAAAACCTGTTACAAATAGGTTTGTCTCACCTGTGTTACAAATATACTGTTCTCTCAGACGTATGTAATTACAAACTGTTCAGTCCCACCAAATATTCTGCTGTCAACCTTTTGTAATAAGTCTGTGCATTCTAACAAGTCAAAAATAAATTGTTTCTTCCACTGTCCTTATTTTTCATTTCTATGACTATAGTTGAATTCAGAAAAGCAAGCATAACCCAAGCAGTGTCAGATCAGTTATAGGCATCTAAGGGAGCACGCATACTATTTTTTCTTAGATAAAATAAACTAAAACAATAAGAGAGAATATCACTAAAAAGACAATCAGTTAAAGCAAAATGAAAACTCCAGCAAACCTAGAACTTTCAATGAGTACCCTCTCAAAACTCTTGTATCAGAGGCACATTGAATATATGCAAATGACTCTTATGAACACCAGATGTTTCAGCTAATTGGCAATTCTGAATGTCCATGACTTGTTCATAATTTTAAGTGGCAATATCAGGCCAATAAAGCCAAAAGCCAAAACCCACTAGCTGTGGATATGCATATTTCAGCCTTGTTATAACTTCCTCAGTACAGCACAAACAGAGTGTTTGACTAAGCATAAGAAACACAGGGCTGTTATACCCAGCTGATGTCCATTCTCATTAGGGTCACTACAAAAATATCCCAAATAACAAACTAAAACAATAAGTGAGAAGGTCACTAAAAACAATCGGTAAAAACAAAATGAAAATTCCAGCAAAGCTAGAACTTCCACTGAGTGACCTCCCAAACCTCTTGTATCAGAGGCACATGGGATATATGCAAATGACCCTTATGAACATCAGGTGTTTCAGCTAATTGGTGATTCTGAATGCCCATGACTTGCTTCATCGTTTTAATGGACAATTTCAGGCCAATAAAGCCAAACCCCACTAGCTGTGGATATGCTGGATTTCAATGAAGCAGTTATTTTCATTTTAAATTTTTTTGTGACCTTTAAACTACACATTATATGCACAAGTGCTGAAACTCTGAAGGAAATGTTTGCAGAGCTGGATCCAGTAGTAGGTGACCTAGGAAGTTGCCTAGGGCTTGCTGGCTTGGGGGATGGTCTGCTGGGGGTTACCACAACATTTAATTTTTAATGAAACAAAACAGTTTTACATTTTTTCTGCAAGGACATACTCCACATCTGTGTGTGCACTTTAGTTCGACATAGGCACAACAATGCACAAGATAAAAACACATGTTGGAACTTCCTATTTCTCAAATGCAGTTTGGACTACTTGCCACTATCCTTTTTGAATTTGTCTAACATGAACTTCCTATTTCCTCAAACATGCATTGAACTGCTTGCTACCATCCTTTTGTAATTTCTCTAACATTGGACCAGTTTGTTGGAAATGCTGTTGCTTTCCTTTTGGAATGCATGGAATGGTGTGTGTGTGTGTGTGTGTGTGTGTGTGTGTGTGTGTGTGTGTGTGTGTGTGTGTGTAATGGCCTAGTTAGGAATGTCAGGTTAGTTATTTAGCTTGCTCAGGGTCAAACCTTGTACCTTGGCTACAGGAAGCAAAAGCCCTAATCCTCTACAACTACCAGACTGCTCACTTAGTCATCAGAGTTGATTGAAATAGGCTGAAATGGGTAATTTTGTATTTTATCGATTCATACATTTTGTTTCACTGCTTAAGTGAAAAAAATCTTCAAAACTACAGGGATGCATTTTCATGGAATGTGAGTTTCAGTGCATTTTCAAGGAATGTAAGCTTCATGGCATTTTTAAGGAATGTGAGATTCAAGGGAAGAGAAGTTTACTGTTGCACACGCTTAGCAAACAATCTTCAATGACTGAGGCTCCATCTCTCAGTGTTAGTGGTAGGTGCTGTGAGAGCTCTTATATCCACCTGAACTATCAAAAGTTCCATAAAGCCCGGCCAAATTTCCCCTAGTAGAATAAATACCACCAAGAGTTTCCCTTGAAAAATGCTACTAGCCTAGTGGGACTAATCTGGTCAACAAAGTATATTTAAATTAAAGCTTTAAATTCAACCCATATCTCTGTCTTTATTTCAAAAGTAAAGAAGAAAATAATATGCATGCTGCCAGATGAGCAGTGTTTATGATAAATAAGAGGAGAGAGACAAGTTGTGAGACACCAGAATGGCTGGGGGGGGGGGGGGCTTGGTCCATCCCCCTGCTTATGACCACATTTGCTCATGATCTGGCTGTGCTTGTTTGAGATAGCCAGAGACGATTTGCTATAGGGCTGAGTAATGATCTCCACAGCAAATCAGTGACATATTTTATTAATCCTTTTTCTGACTCTGAAGTACAGGCTAACAGAAGTCCTTTGGCTAACAAAGTTTGCAGATGACTGCAAACTAGGAGGCATAGTCGAGTCCCCAAATGATGTAGATATCCTACAGAAGGGCCTCACTGAGACAGATGACTGGTGTCAGAGCCATGGCCTCAAGCTCAATGCCAAAAAGTGCATTGTTATCCCCTTTGGTAACAACTCTGTACCCATGAACTACCACATAGATGGCAGTCTACTTAATGCTGAATGTGTGATAAGAGACCTTGGGACACAGGTGGACAGTAGTATCTCCTTTGATAATCACATCGCCACAGTAGTCAGGAAATCCTTCTACATGGCACACCTCATCACAAAAGGGTTCTCATCCAGGTAAAAGAGGTCATTGTCCCCCTCTACTCGACACTCATTAGACCCATTATAGAGTACAGCGCCCCTTTTGGAATGTACCTCACAAGACATCTACAGCAGCTGGAAAGAGCACAAAAGTACCTCACAAAGAGGATTACTGGCCTCAAGCAGATGCCCTACACCGACTGTCTCAAAAAACTCAAGCTTTACTCCGTAGCATATTGCATACTCCGAGGTGATCTCTGCCTAACATATAAAGCTATGTAAAACCCAGAGCTGTTGGACATGCTGCACTTAAAGAAATCCCAATCCCTCTGAGCTACACGCTCCAGGGACCTAAACCTTGTCACCACAATAAACAGGACATGCTGGTGGGATAGATTCCTGTCCCAGAGACTTCCCATTCTCTGGAACAAGCTACCCATCTATGTCAAGCAATGTTCTTGATGAGCAGATCCGAAATAGGAAATACACCCCAGGGATCACTTCTGTGGCTCTGCTTGACAGGGGCACAGGAAAATAACTTTCTTTGGTGACATAAGCCAGGGGAACCTTGTTGGCTAGGCTTACTTAAGCCCTTGGGCCAATAGCCTAGTACCTATCTATGAACCTATGAACCAATAAGGATAACTGTGAATGTGACACATACCCTAGATTTAATAAACTCAGTGTAGGCACAGTGTAGACCCTATACCGAATGTATCCATGTACACGGCCACGTTTCCCCCTTAGTAGCACCACATGCATATTAATGATGGTGCACTCCTGAGGGAAAGGTGTGTGGAACACAGATATTTAATCAGTATAGTCTGATTTTTTTAAATGCATGTTTTGTGCAGCACGGGTCAGAGTGCAGCAATGCCAAGCTACACTCACGTGTAGAAAGCAGACACCTGCCAGACATCTAAAAATAGAAACCAAATGTAATTAATAAGCACAAAGATATTTTGTGTTTTATTTTTTTTTAAATTTGGCATTTGCATGGCATGACATGGAGCACAGCTAAGCCAAGTGGATCGCATACATAAATGGCAGATACCTGCCAGATATCTAAAAATAGAAACTGGATGTAATTAATTACTTATTTATTGGTGTGTTTAAGCATGTTTGTGGGGAGTGGCATGGTGCTCAGCACTGCTAACAGATAGCTCAGTGGTATATGTGAAGGTATACTGGATTTCTTAATATCCACATAGCTTAATGGGTAGAGTTATGGCTGTATGTGTAGTAGGTCCAGGGTTCGAATACATGGAAGTTATCTGTATTTTTATTGCACACGTTATGGACAAACTTTTAAAATATGGCTCCACTGTGCTCTGCTAAGCACTGTTCATTCATGCTAAGCATCACATCAACATGTTAATGGCTGCCAATGCTTGTGTAGTGCTCAGCTTCGCTAAAGCCATGATTGTGCATGTTTGCACACTGCTCAGCTCTCTTTGGTTGGTTTGCCCACTGCTAAGCAATGCGGCACTTTTTTGAATGTTGCTCAATGATGTGTAAGGGTGGGAAAACAGCCTATATAAAGTGCACTAGGTGGGAATTTTTCAGAAACCATTGGAATCTATCATCTGTCGATATGGTTGGTGGTGTTGGAGAAGGTGTGCACTTTCATGTGCAGCAGTGGGGAATTCTGGAGTCCAAGGTCATGGTTGGGCTCCTTGTGAAAAAACATGTTGATAGGCTGCTGCAAAATGGTTTCTAGGGCCTGGATTGTAAGGTGGAGGCCCGGGACCGGCTGACCAGAGAATTTACCAATGTTAGTGGTATCTCCCACACAGGTGAGCAGTGTTGTCACCATCATGATGACCTGAAAAGACAAAAGAGGAGAACCTTTGACACCTGGGTCCAAGAAGCGAGGGCAGGGAATGCCCCACAAGTATGTAAGTACTTTTTCCTCTGTTTTACCGATATGTAATCTGAATGTCTGCAAAACTGGAATGCATAATGGTGTGCTTCTCTCCCAACAGCTGTAGCTGAGAGGGCTCACAATGTACAGTCTCCTGCTGGGCGCCTGGCCAAGTTGCACGGTGTACGTGGTGAGTATGGATGTGTTATGCCAACTGAAGTGGAATAAGCAAGAAAGAGTAAAGCATTAACTGCAATAAAGTATATACAATAAAGTCTATAGTGCAATAAAGTTGAAATTAGAGCTGTTGAGCAATAAATAACAACTGTAGTTCAGTAAAAAAACAAGAAATAATACCAATAACAGCAAGGAAAATGGTGTACATCATAACTGTATTGTCATAACCATTGCAGTAGAGCTGTATGCATTGAGTCAGTAAAGTAAGGTTGCTGCAGTCAAATATAACACTGTATTAGCTGTAGAGTGCAAATCTAATGACTGCAAACAGTATTGCTTAACTCATAGTACTGTTCAAGGCTTTCTCTAGGCCAGTAGTAGTCACATAATGGTCTGTCTTCCACAGACATCAGGTAATAGAGGTATATGGGTGAGGTAGCACACTCCATGGCCAGATATTGTGTGTGCTGACTTCACAGATACTGAAAACCAATAACAGTAATATGTGTTCACCTGTATTGTTGAAAGTGAAATAAAGCTTTAGTAATATATGCAGTATGGTTGTATACCATGCATGTGTGTTCTATTGGCATTGCAGTCTAGAAAAACACTGTAATAGTACTAGAATGCTAGAAGAAAGTCCTGTAATGTGTATTGTACAATTCATAGTATGCTTCCTGGAGGTCTCCAAGCAAGTATCAGTCACCCTTTAGTCAACAGTGCCTCAGTAGCTCAGTCCGTTAAATTCCTTATACACAGTCCATTTTGCCACACACAGTCCTGGGTTCGAATCCAGTGCTATGCAGCACTATGTTTTCAGTAGCAGTCAGGTAATGCTCACAATTTCTCTTTACCCACGAACATTAAAATGTGATAGGTGAGTTAGCCCATATGTGAAGATATTGTGTTTAGATCTCACAGAATATTACACTCAGTAGCAAGTATGTGAGCATCAGCATTGATGATTCAGAAATAAAGCTGTGTAATCCCAGTATGGCTGTATCTCTTGCTTGTCTGAACTAAGCTGCTGTAGTAAATTAATAAAGTATTTTCAGATGTCTGTCTGATATCCTGTACAAGGAATTTTTCCATGTAGACTACAGACACTGACACAGGGTCTGCAGGGATGCCTATCTACTTGCTGGATCACTCTACATGCCTCATTTGCATAAGATTCACCTCCTTATGAGGTGATTTGCATGCCATGGAAGCTCCCTTGTTAGCGCGCTCGTGTGCACTGCTCAGCACTGCTTACTGGATCGCAAACATGCTTATTTTCATGTAAGCAGCTTGTCACATTGCCTACATGGTAAAAACAACCATGTAGGCTTTACTAAATTCCCCCCATAGTCTTAACAAGACATCTAGAGCTCATTTCTGGAACATCAGAACATTTCTTAATAACAAAGGCTGGATTCTCACCCCCCCCCAAAAAAAAACACTTGCAAAATTCCATAATCTCAATTGTATTAGCTTATGCAATAAACCACAGAGCACTGGTACTCACTTCAGCAGCAAACATAATATTGATGAAAGTAGTGAGAACGTTAGGCATTCCTGTAGTCCTGGGTAGACAGTGCTTATAACTGTGTTCAGTACAATCAATTGTAGTTCTCTAAGCAAAATATATCTTCAACCTACTTTTTATATGTAAACTGGAATCCCACATGTGGTTATTCATTATACTGTATAAATGTCAGCACTTGAAATGCAGAGTGACAATACACAGAAAAAAAGAATAAAACTACAGGAGAAGAGTGAGTCTCAAACTTATTTGCAGGAGGCAAACCCCTACACCCTCCTGAACTTACATATACTAACCCCAAGATCATCATACCTCAGAGAAAAGGGAATATGCCAGAAAAAGACAATCTCAGACTTAATATATATAAGACAGTTTTTTTGGTCATTCAGTCTCTGTGTTTTGGGATTCACTTTAATGGGTCCCAACATTTCAAATGGTCACTGGACTGGATTGGCTCGTGGCAAGCATTGCTTCTTATTTTTATTTTAAATTTCAGTCCCTGTCATAGCTTTCAACTGTCCCTGATTTTTACAGAATATCCCTGACTTTGCCTCATATTTTTGCCCTGTCTGTTATAATATGCTTTATTTTCTTGCAAATCACTGAGAGATACAGATCATCATAATGCCGGATATTAGAGTTTCATACCTTTTATTGTTCGGAAAAAGCTATTGTTCCCTTAACTTTTTTAAAGTGATTTAGAGTAATATTTAAAAAATGTCCCTGATCTTGGGTCTTTGTCCCTGTTAAATAAAATCAAGAATTCAATACACAGGAGGTTCAGGTTTAAAAGTTTATTAGTGTACACCAGGAGGCAAAAAACGTGCAAGTACAGAATTTTGTCTAACATGAAACAGGAAGCACTCAATTTTATATAGTTCTAACATTCAAGCTGTGCCCACCTTACTGACGTGGTATGCCACAGGGCATCTACATCACTTTAGCTTACAGTCCTCTATTCATAAAAACTGCTGATGCTGTATATTTAAAAAAAAAAGTTTTCCTCTGGTAACAATATGGCCTTGCTATCCACCTGGTCAGACATAATGTTTTTCTGTAAAGTTGCTTTTTCAAGGTTTCATATCAGTTCGAATACAATAGCAGATTCAGTCTTCTAATACACATCTTTGTTCACTGTTACACTTTCCCACCAGCTGCATGCTATCTTAGTAACACATATACAAGGCCAAATCATCCCAGCAGGAAAGAGCAGAAGATTTCATTATTTCACACATTTAATTTCCTGACCCAGCAGATAATCATTTGTGAAAAGCATAAACATTAAAACTTGCTAAGCTAGCATCTGCCAGGGTCGAATGTCAGCTTGCTTCAAGCCACACTGCAGTTCCAAAACTACTTACATTTACACATGAATTAATCCTTTCTGTTATATGATTAATAGAATAAAATGCATTATATACTACTTTGCTTTTAAACTAGCATTTCTCATATATTCAAATACACATTTTTCTAACAGTCCCCCATTTCTTTTGGTGTTGTCCATGAATCTTGAGCAAAGAAGTTAAGACTCCCATTGCAGCCACACAGATGATCCCAGCTAACACTCACAAATTCCCAATATCTATCTTTTACAACACATACACTACTTACTTTTGTAAATATGAGTGTTTGCAGTATCCGCTTTGGAGATATGTATATTATAATTTGCTCATTAAGTTTTATCAGTTACAGAAAGTTAACTGAAAGACAAACTTGTCCTCCCAGAAGTAATTTAAGAGAGGCTGTGAAGCAATATTTGATAATAGGCCTAGCCAAAGCAAATGTTTTGTCTGCGTTTTTTTTTTTTTTTTTGTAAGATGTTAAGCTACAACAAAGACACAAAAAGAAGCTAGACACCCTTTGATATTGCTCCATAATTGGATCGTTCATTAGTATTAGTGGTACAACAGATAGCTTTGGGTTCTATTCCCACTCCAGGGAGATGTGCTGCTGCCACTGCTGTGCAGTATAAGGGGGTATTGCACTCCTGTGTGTGTTGTCCTTTGTATGAGATGTTAAACTGAGGCCATATCTGCTTGAGTTGGTGGAAGGTAAGGTAGATTGTAAAGCAAACCTGTAATATGTTATATGACTACATGATTATCAATGAATTATTTAATTTTATTCATGTTTACTGCAAGACGTCTAATTGGCATACAATCTGGATACATTGTAAATATCTTGTGACTCAGGTTAGTACTGAAAATCTTTATCCTGTGGCTCACAACTTGGATATTCAACTGTATTGCAAACAGTGCATTGCTTAAAGGTGCCTTCAAATGTGCTGTGCATCATGTATGACTGTCTATGCATCCTGAATATGCATGTAAGCATGCTATAAATATTACTGATTGTCATGTAGCTCAAAATAATACAAATGTCTGTGTTTACCTTCTGGCTTGGGGTTTGATAAAAAGAGTCCTAGAAACAATTCACTTACCTGGTTAGCAAATGTATAAAAAAAAAAGAGAGAGAGAGCAAGAGAGAGAGATAGGTCTTCCTTGTGATATTCTGCGATATCCTCTATATCTAACCTGCTACCCCTTCTCTGAATGCCACTCTTCTCTGTAATTTGCAGCACAAAGATTGCCTTACCTGCCACCATTTGGAAGGAGTTGTGGTAGCTGGTTATAATGACAACCAATTATTTTCCAGAATTATTGGTAGTCCACACTGCGTTAAAGCTATAATGATGCAGATTGAATTCATTTTAGATTGAATTCATTTTAGATATGTCTATGTATGATGACAAACTTCTGTAGCATCATTCAATCTGTACACTGCTGTACCCTTGGCCTACACATTGCCTTAAAGTTGTAGGAGCACCTACAGCCCCGAACCACTATCCCCACATGGAGATCTGGCTAGGGGTTGCTCAGTCCCACTCAACCATAGATGGGCCATTCAGGCAGTATCTTATTTATCAAACTTCATTCATGGGCGGCATGTTCAAATGCAAAACACTTATTCCAGCAGGCTGACTTCATGACCATGAACAGCTCTTTAGGTGAGGATCTAAAGGTGGCAGATTTATTACAATTCAATATATTTTCCTTAACAATAAAGTAATTCCTAAGTAGCTTCACCTGTATAAACTGTCATTTAAGATATTTGGTTTTGCACTTCTAATTTAGAAGATGCATTATTGTTCACTAGTATGTACTGAAGTACATGTAAAAAAAATCTAACTGTGCCTGATCTTGGTTAAGTTAACTGATAAGTTAATCATTTCTAAACAGTGTGTTACTGATACAGCATAACATACCAACTGCACAAATAGTCATGTTAAGAACCATGTTAAGAATATGTTAAAAAAAGTAATCCACTCTGAAGTCCATTGAAAACAAAATCTACTGATTCACCCCCCCACACCAGAACATCACTGCAGTACCCTCTCCAAAGCCAAATGACTCCCAGTCTCCTACAGATTCAGCTATTCCTGGGATCTCTTCAGGTGCCTTCCTGCCCCTTGCTGCCATACTATAGTAAAACCACCCCTACAACCTCTACATTTCCCACTCCTGAACCCCCAAACTGAACTGCACTGCACTTATCACTCCTTCTCCATTCTTGCACCCAAAATCTGGTAATCCGACCATCTTCAATTTAAAGAAATCTTTTTTTTCCACTTTCACAGCATAACTCACGACACCTACAGAAAACGTCTGGCTGTAAGTGATTTTCCATTGGACAGAACAAATAACTCTACCTTACCTACATCATTTCTACTTCCACCCTCTGTTCTTACCTGTTGTTTACCTCTCATATTTACTACTAGAATTAATCCACATTTGTTTGTCTCATCTATTAATAATATTTGCTCATTGTTTCAATTGTCTATGCAATTACCTAACTTCTGTGATTACTCTATGCTGAATTTGGTCCATTTTAATATTTTTATGAATTTCTTTACTTGTACTGTGCCTCCAAACGGTCTGCTGAGATTAGTGCACTACCAAACTAACTAAATAAATAAAGCTGCTTGTGGCAGACTGCTAGAACTTGTAACATAACACATATAAAGACATTCTTACCATTTGCTGTTTTTTCAATAATAAATAATATTTAAAAAAATACAATTATTAATAATATAAATGCATAAGTCTGCAAAATGTTGAAGAGACCTTCTTTTGGGAACTGACTTTGCTGTTTTTAATAATACAGAAATGGCTGAACTTGGAAGGCAGATACTGAATTGCTGTCAGTGTTCTTCATTACTGTGAAAATGCAGACACATGTTTATAATCATTACTCTAAGAAAGACAAATGACATGTAATCAGCATCTGAATTTAATTTGTTTGTTAGCTTAGGTGTTCAAATGCTTTGAGAACTGTATTCACAATGCCTTCCAGATTGCCTTAGCTGGGTGTAACAGATGATTCCTCAAGATACTAAACAAAATCTGTTTATTTAATAAAACATTTTAATATAACAAAGTTAATATTCTTCTAGTAACAATATCTTGAGTTAATTTTGTATTTGGGGCTGAAAGTTTATGCTAAGTATTGTGAAATTTGGACACAAAACATGAACAATGTTACATATTTTCCAAAAGTCTCTCATTATTTGTAACTAAACACATTTTAGTGTTAGAGCTAATTATCTATAACTGTAAACTTGACAGACATCAGAGGCTTGTTTTGGTTTCTGGCACCATTGACATGAATTTCTGTAGAATTTCTTTCTTTTATGAATATCTTGTTTCCCACTATTTAATGAGAGCATAACAAAACAATGCAACAGATCTCATCTCATGTATTTCCCTTGATGTCTTGACATCTCCAAAATGGTAAGCATCCTCAGTCTAGTCTAGTAGATGTAAAGGCAAAAATGTTATGCAGATGTAATTTTTTTGCATTTTCAAAGCAAACACTTACAAATTTGTATTTTTAGATAACATGCTCTGTTACCATAATATTTTGAAAAGTGCTACTAATATCAGACTGTGAATTGTAAATTGATTTGTTTTCTCAATGTAAGCATTGCAATCAACCATATTAACACTTCCTAATTACTGAGAGTATTATCAAATTCATGGACAGAATTAAACCAAAGAAGACAATTTTTTATTACCTTAATTTTTCACATCACTACCTAGGCAAATAAAAGATCCAAAAATATATCAAAATCTGTTCGTTGAGGTCACAAGATTTGTTATGAACTTATCTTCAATGGTACCACCTTCTCCAATCCCATGGACATTCCTAATATTCTTGTAGATAAATTCTCTTCAAAATTCTCTCCACACATCCTTTCCTCTGCCCCCTCCCTTCCTCCGCACACCTCTTGTGATCAATTTAGACCAAGTAATTTTCACACTTTGCAAAAGTAAAATCATTCCTTCCATTGGCCCTGATAACATCATAGGCATGTACTAGGCTAACTAACCTTGTGGGCCATTTTAGGCCTATCCAATTTTCCTTCCAAGGTGAGAATCAAACCCTGTATATTGAGATGGTGAGATACGAGAACTGAATAATGCCAAACGCTTGCACTGACTGATTCTGACCAGCACAAACAACAATTAATCTTGTACTACAAAGTACGTTTACAGTCTTTTGCACCTTATTTCATTATTTAATACTAGCAACTGCAATCTCAATTCTACATGTGCAATATATTCAAGTGCAATAACTCAGCTACTCTATTGTACTGTATTGTTCCTTTCTATTTAATTATGTCCATTATATGTGAAGGCGTTCCAAAAGACATGCGTGAATGGGCGTGCCTTCTTTGAAGGTTGGGTGTCGAGCTGGCAACTCAGCACCGTGAAAATCTACTGCCAATCATTAGCGGACCGGAGTTCCGCTGTGGCGACCCCTAACTGGGAAAAGCCGAAAGACAACAACATATGTGAAGGCACCTTTAGGATTGCTACACATTTTGTTGTACTCTGTGCAAGACAATAAAGGAATTTTATCTTTATCTTTTATCCTTAGCTCTTTAAACACTTTAACCATTATACCAACCCCCAACCTAAGTCTTCCTCCAAACATGAATTAGAAACAGAAGCAATGAAACTCTTTAAACATAGGGAAGGACTAGGCTAACTACCGTTGTGGATCATTTTAAGCTTAGCCAATTTTCCCTTGGTGAGAATTGCACCCTGTACTTCTTGTTTGTGAGGTAAACTCCTTCATCATTATACCAAACCTCCATCCCTAGTTAGCTGCTGAGAACTATAAAGTAACATCAACTCTTCAACCTGATTCTCACCACTAGGTATGTTCATGAGGAGAAAAATGGCAGTTGTGATGCCCTTAACATTAAGGTGGTCCCTCTCCTGACCTTTAGAATTACAGGTCTCACTAGTATTACTTGCATATGGAACATACTATAGCTGAACTAATAAACAATGATAGATGTGACCTTATATCCATGGATACACACCAGTTTGGCTTTGTGAAAGTCAGATTACGCCTTCACTATCTTGTTGAGTTATTTGAAAGGGTTACTGAAATCATGAATAAAGGTCATAAAGTCCATACTGCTCATCTGGTCATTGCTAAGGACTTTGACACTGTCTCCCATGTTAGGATTATTGACCAACTCACCAAAGATAATATTAACCCATGGTTTACTATCACATGTCCGAGTGTAAATTAGTTGGAAGATGATATGGCCAATGCATTTGTACGGAACACAGATGACCGAACAATAAAATTGTTGAATGGTGTTTTTTGTAGACATCGAATCGACATTTTCGAACAGCCATAGTCAAAACAGGAAAGACCACGTAGTACGTCTTAACATTCTACGACAGTTTTTGCAGGGGGCAAGCCCGCACCCCCACCCCCCACTTATATATACAAACTCCAACATCGCACTACACTGAGGAAAGGGTACATTTCCTGATCCCCACTATAGTGCAATCTGCACTACATTGTTGAACCTTGCTATAGTGAATGTTCGCTATTGTAAGGTTCAACAATGCAGTAATCACAATTCCGGTTCTGCTACTTGAGTTTCGCACATTGGTTGCTCGCACATAGTGTGATCGACAATGTGATAGTAAACCTTAACCCATACATAATTTGTCCAAATCTTTTGGATTTCTGATATCATGATGGAAATGGACCCCATTCCTAAGTCAAGGTATGATTAACGTTCATGAAATTAGTATTGTTTCATTCTTTGATGTCAGCCAAAATTGGTCTTTGCAGCATCCGCAATGTGCCAAGTAATGACTCCTTCTCAAATTCATACAGAGTTACATGTATCGGTAGCACATCTAAATAAGATTTTAGACTCTTTTCTATAAGACCCATTGTTCCTACTACTATTGGAACTATTTAGGGATCTTTCTTCCACATTGCTCTCATTTCTGCTTGTAAATCCTGATATTTTATTACTTTGTGTCTCTCTCTGTGCACAGGACACTGTAGTCACTGGGTGTTGTGATTTCAGTGATCAATGCTACTCTTGTCTTCTTTTCCTGAACCACTATATCCGGTTTTCTAGCATGTATCTTTTGAATTCTTGGTAATGGATGATCCCATGTGATGTAGATTTCATCATTTTCTATGATGCTTTGTGGGTCTTGTTTCCAGTGCTTTTCAGCCACTTCAAAACTTTAATGTTTGCACAATCCCCAGTACAACAGTCTCACCACATTATTGTGCCTTTCAGTATACAGTCCTTCTGCCATTAGTATGTCACAACCAGCAATGAGGTGTGCGACTGTTTCCAGTTCGGTTTTACAAAACCTACATTTGTCTGCTTCTCCCACACATTCAATGGACTTTGTAAACCAGCATGTACGTAGCCCACTATCTTGAGCTGCCAATATTAACCTTTCATCTCTTGATTTGAATTCACCTCTCCTTAACCATTCCTTTGTTTGTTCCTGATCAACATGAGGTTCTTCTAGAGGTTTTGCAACTATATTTATGTGTTTTTCACAATTCTTGCCTTTTCATCTGGTCCTTCACTTTATATTCTTTCTTTTGTCTTTTGGCACATTCAGTTGCTGCCTGATTTTTATCTACTTCTGGTTTGATTTCCATTCCTGCTTGAAGGCGATATGCTTCTGCTGGGTTAAGCAGTGAAGTCATCTTATTCGCCTCATGTTTCAAAACTTTCACTACATTTGGGTCTTGTGAGGTCAGCAGATGTGTGTGAAGTTGCATGATTGCAGATCTGTACATGTAATCAATTTCAAGGAGGCCCATCCCTCCTTCAGAACGGGGAATATATAATCTTGGTATGCACTGATTTTTATAGATCATTTGGTCAGTATGAAGCATCCTTCTTGTTTTAATATCTAATTTGTTGGATAGGTAACTGAATGTCTAAAAAAACCCATAAATTTTAGGTCAGGGATATTCTGTTGCCAAAAAATGGAATTTTATTCCACAGGCTATAAGAACTGCAACTTACCATCCTTCAAGCATCTTCTGAAAGGCCACCTAACAAACTCATGGCTCTACTCATGCTATACCCCCAGCTGAACATAAATCTTGTCTACTTTTCTCCACCCTTATCTGTACAGATTCCCTGCTCATCAACATTTCCTCATCTTCATCTGGCTATCCTATGTTATCTACCACTTTAGATAACCTTTTCCTATCACCTCCTCCCCATTTATACTAATCTGTCTTCATTTCTCTCCCCCTTTAAAGTTACAATTAAACCAGACATAGGACTTTTATTTATTACTACTGTAAATTGCCAAAAAGGATGCTCTACATAATTGTATCTACTGTTTTAATTTGCTTTTTCTCATTGTTCTCTTTGTAACATATTTTAGTATACATTGTTCTCTTTGTAACATATTTTTAGTATACCTCTATGCCTTACAATATTATTTATTTTTGAAATACATAATGAGCACTTGCAACCCATTTGGACTATCCAGGTAAACAAATGTCAATAGATAAATAAATAATTGTATTTTAATTAGTTTGTATGAGGAGGAAAGTCTTCTTTTTGTGCTTAAAAGTTGTTTTGGGAGGGGAAATAACTTGTTGGTACTTTGAGGGGTCTCATTAACCCATGGAACAAAGGAGGTCCATTAAGCCATGAAACAAAGGAGGTTAAACTGACTGGCTGTCTAGCTAGTTTGCCTTGTGTCTAAACTACAGGGCTCCAATTTGCTGGTTTACATTGAGCTGTTCAACAGATCTCCTGCTGTGACTATGCTTTTGGACTTGGTCAAAAATCTTGACATACATATCATGACTTGTAAGAAGTGCAAGTATCTTCACAACAGAGGCAACTGACTCACTTAGAAAGATGGTCTTTGAGCACTACATTACTCATGTTTCTTCATAAACCTACCAAGCCAAAATATAATGAAGCTGTTAGAAAGCCACCCGTAAGCCTCCTAGAGTAAGGAAAGCTCAATCTCTACAGCAGAATGTTAGTATCACCACCATGTCGTATATCAGTGTGAGTCACCAGTCTGTAGACTGTAAATCTTACACTGTCTAATTTGGAGAATGCAAACAGAAATGCCTTAGTAATTGTTGACTCCAATGTCATGTACACATACTCCATGCTAATGAGGCTGGACAATGATAGAGTGACAGTTAGTTGTCTTATCACCAGGATCTGTGGTGCTATGAGGGTTCTTCAGTGACTTAGAGTAGCCACATATGTGTAGAAGCTGTTGACAGTTCATGTGAGTATGAATGACCTGTAGTGCTCAGTACTGAGGGCCATGAAGACAGACATCTTGGATTTCACCAAGCATGCATTAAATACAGGCAAGACACTGATCCTGCATGGAATCCTACTTTCTCCCAGAATGATACCTAAATGCAAGCATATGATAATTGTCTAAGTAGTTGATGCCATTTCAGAGGATCCTGTATGTGTCATCTTTGCAAGGGATTGCCTGGTCCTCTCATTCCATGGCTTCAGCTTACTAGACAAAGCCCTTGATGCCCATTTTTAGGTTACAACTGGCAACTGAACCTCCATAGCAGGCACAGCAGCAGCAAATTCAATTTTTAATCACATCAAGGCTGTTTTTCTCAATATCAGACATCTTAATAATAAATTGTCTGACCTTGAAGCTCTCTTGCAAATTGAACATATTCATGTCTGCATCATAAGTGACACGTTGTTTCCCTGTAAAGATAGAACTCCCTCCTTACCTGGGTTTAGTATTTACCATGGATTCAGACCTGAAGGTACCTGCATGGGTGCTTCAACATTTGTCAGACATCATTTCACCTTTAAGAAGATTACCAGAGATCCACAAACTAAACTTACTGAACTACAATGTACCCTTAACAATATAAGTTATCAATAAATAGTCTTCTATTGGATAATGCCCATATCTCAGAACACCATTAGTCATTCTGAAAGATACTCACTGAACTACCTTCAGGAAAAATGACTGTATTTTAGAACATTTCAATTATCCTTCAACTAACTGGTGACCTACACCTCAGAACTGTATTATGCTCAAAGATTTCCAGACCTAATAAATGATAACTGCCTAGAACAAATAGTTCATCAGCGCAGTAAGGATCAGAACATTCCTGATTTAGTCCTTACTGACATACCCCCAAGTATACAGTGCCTATAGGATCTCATTCTTTCAAGTAAGGTGACAAATTGGTATCCTTCTCCTTTAAAGCTGTAAATCTCACTTCTGTAAACAATTCTAAATTGAAGGACTCTAAATAAATGAAACTACTTAAGTTTTGTGATGAGTTCTCTAAGTTTAATTCCAATTTCATCAACCCTCACCATGTAGCTTCAACTGCTACTTATGCAACTGATTCATATTCCCACCTACATACATGTATAGATCTAACAGTCCCACGAGAATCAAATACAAAGGGAAATTAAAAATAAACCACTTAGTGGTACAATGGTATAAATAAGCTCTTTGGCAAAAGCAATACGAAATACAAAAGTATTGATTTGGAATCCTTTTGTATTTCATATTTCTTTTTGGTTGATATTTTGGACTCCTTTGGTCATGATATTTTGTGTGTCTGTTATCTTTAGCAAAAGTAAATGACTTATAAAGTCCTATAGTAAATTAAAAGCTACCTACAATAAAGACTCTATATCAAAAAGCTCAGTGAGTAACTAAAAGCAACAATCTGGAAGGTCAAAACTAAACAGGAATTAAAACTACCATCAAAAGACAAGGATAACTACAAATACTTGTTTAATTACATTATAAAATAAGAGAAATAAAATCTAGCAATGTTCTGAACTTACCTAAATGTCATTAACCATGCTGGCCATAAAGATATAGCTAACTTATCTTACAGACAAATTTACTGCTAACGTTACCCCATAAACAGTCATTGATATTCCACGACTCCCTGTGCCCCATACAATCCACAAGTTCATCATGGCAGGTCCTGCCTGTGCTATCAAAGACTAAAAAAAGAAAAATATACCTTGGGCTCAGACAATTTATCAGAATGCCTAATAAATAGTACACACCATACCTCTCTTGTAGTTGCTTAACTTAAGCCTAGTTACAGAGTATATCTCTGAGGTATATAAAACAGCTCTTTTAATGCTACTTCACAAAAGGGGCCATGCCACAGATATAAAGAATTATAGACCCATCAGCCTAACTTGCCTAATTTTCAAGACCATGGAATGAATTGTTTCTGACTTCATAAAGTAAGATATTCAAAACCCCATGCAAAAGGACTCACAACAGTTTGATTTTATCAAAGATAAGTTGTGACTACTTACTATACTAAATTTCTTCAAACTGTTCACAGTGGAAAGGGGTCACTTAGTGCATACTGCTTATCTGGATCTAGCCAATTCTTTGGACAGTGTAATCTATACTGCCTTGTATATAATCTAAGAGACCTCAAAGTAGACCCTTATATGGTTAGATAGATTGCAAATTGGCTAATAAACAGAACCACAAAATTAAGATGGCAAATGCCACTTCAAAAAGTAATAAAGTTTCTAACAAAGTATATCAGAGCTCAGTGTTGTGTTCCCTCCTTTTTGTAATATACAGTTTTGACCTCCATACCATAAACTCAAACATTTGCCAATAACTTTAAAATGGGTGCTAATGTTCAGTCTCTTCCAGCTGTGAAATCACTACAGCTAGAACTAATCCTTACAAACCACTGGTATAAAGAAAAAGGTCATACACTGAATGCACAAATCTGCAGTATGGTTACATTTGGAAAACACTCATCTACAACTTACAGTATAGCAAATACTCTATGCTCTGTGCTCTGTACCCTGTGCTATGTGCTCTGTGTTCTGTACTCTGTATCCTGAACTCTATGTTTTGTGCTCTGTACTCTGTATTCTGTGCTCTGTACTCTGTGCTCTGTACTCTGTACTCTGTATTCTGTTCTCTCTATTCTGTACTCTGTGATTTGTGCTCTGTATTCTGTGATTTGTGCTCTGTACTCTATACTCTGTATTCTGTACTCTGTACTCTGTGCTCTGTATTCTGTGATTTGTGCTCTGTGCTCTGTACTCTGTGCTCTGTACTCTGTGCTCTGTACTCTATACTCTGTATTCTGTACTCTGTACTCTGTGCTCTGTATTCTGTGATTTGTGCTCTGTGCTCTGTACTCTATATTATGTACTCTGTGATCTGTGCTCTGTACTCTGTGATTTGTGCTCTGTGCTCTGTACTCTGTACTCTGTATTCTGTACTCTGTGCTCTGTACTCTGTGATTTGTGCTCTGTACTTTGTGCTCTATACTCTGCACTCTGCTCTCTGCTCTGTATCATCTGACATTCGCCAGCCATAGTGTAGGCCATTTAATTGAGCGGTACAATAATACAATTTATTACTCTGAAAAAATATGATTATATTCTTAAGGCACATTCTTAAAATCAGAGAAAAATAAAGCCAGGTGAGATAATACTATAACATGACAACACCATAATTAATCATTTTACAATGTGATATTTTCTTAAAAAATAGCGTAAGATTAATATAAAAATTTTCACAAAGATCACCATAAATCAGACGTTGATATTTATTAAAGAACTCTGGGTTTCACTAATATCACCAAAGCTGTGGCATTCATTGGAATTAGTAAGGTATAACTATTTTTGCCCTGAAAATTGTATAGTACCTTTGAGCTTTAATTTCAACAAGAAGCAAGTGCAGAATGGATGGTGTAATTTGCTTATACCGCTTTCCCTTGCAGCTAATTCAAAGGACTGCTTTTTTATAGTAACAGCACTTTGTCCTCAAGAGTGGAGTGGAGATTTGCATGCTTTGATTATGAGTTATTGGCTAAAAGGACGGAGAAATCCAGATGGATCAGTCTGAATGTGAGCGTGGCCAGGAATCAGATCACAGGAGCAATGACAGTAACCCTTGCAGCTGTTTTAAGCAAAAGACAATACTGTTTGAAGCAACCAAACAGAATGTTGAACCTGCAGATTTCACCACATGGTCAATGTTTCAAAATTATACATCGGACTATCCTCCAATCTTCCTCCTCTGCAATTATTTTGCAACATTTGCAAGTAGGTTGATCTTGTTCTCTGTTCCCTCAGATATATCTGGGATGAAAAAACATAAAAGGTTATTCTACACCTCACATGATAATGTACAAGGACCACATGGCACTCCATAATTTGACAAAATAAAACATTTTATTCAGTCAGTTTAGAACTTTCATCCATCAATCAGGGACTTCTTCAGAACTGACAAAATGATTAACAGCTCACATTTAACATATATATATAAATGTATCAGGTGACTAAGTTTTGTTAGACAAGAATAATCAAGACTATTAATTACCCATATAAAATTGTTCATAAATATTTCATGAATTTGGTTATAGGTCTATAATGAATCCACTAAAAAGTACTTGTACCTGATCTGATGTTTAATTCTCTACCTGTTATTTCCTTTATTACCAATTACCCTGTAATGACAACACCATGTATCATTCCAGTTCATCAGTCTTCATCCTACGTTAGACTCACTGCAAACATGCCCACACCTTGCTGAAGCCCAGGTAAACTGTGTCTAATGATGCTCTTCTGTCAAGTTCTCTTGTAGCCCAGCTGCAAAATGAATTAGATTTACTGTCAGCTCCTCTTGGCAATGAGCAGAGGCCCTTATGATTGTTTCTAAGAATGTTACCATCCTTCGCTAAGACCTAACCTGTCACTCCAGAACAGATGACAGGTCTACAATTCCCAGATATCCTAGCTGCACCCCTTGTCCAGAGATACCATGCTTCCCATCTTCCTTTGTCTTTGTACTCAGGGGACCTACCTGCATTTTGCTAAATTTCCTATGGACTCTGGAAAGTAGCCTGTCTGATCCTTATACCTTATTGTCTCTGAGTGCAGCTATTTTCTTCTCTATCTTCTCCATCTGTATCTTGCCATCTGTCCTTCTCATACAGCCTTCACTTGCTATGGGGACTACAGCAAACAAATCATTTTATATATCTGTTTGTTCTTAGTCTTCCATGATCACCTTCCCATCCATACTCAGCCTGGATAGGTGTGTCTCTTCCTTCCTCCTTTAGAAAGTAGACCTAAAAGCATTTGTTCCTTCTCTTGACTTCATTTTCCAGCTCATTTTCAACATCTGCTTTTACTTCTGTGTCACCTTTCAACTTGCCTTCTTGTACTATTTCTCCTTCCCCTCTGCACCATTTCCTCATTCTATTTCTTGCATAACCTGTCTGTTCCTTAATATCTAGTCTTGCATTTCTCTTTGGCCATATTATCATGTTCTTTTTCTCACTTCCTCAAAGCCTTGTCCATATCCCTAAAAACTATGCCACTGACCCATTCTTAAAGTTTTTTCACCTTCTCAGTTTGCCTTGTCTCCTGTCTCACACTCCTACTGCAGATCAGCATACTGTAACCTGTGAAATCACACATCACCATCCTTGACATTGGTTTCTTACCCTCCTCCATCTCCTACATACACAGTAATGTGATCACTTTGGCTAATTGCATTTTCATTTTATAATCCCTTGGTTAGGACCACGCAGATAATTATGTTATTTCTAGACCAATTTTGCACTAGCTGACTGAGCAGAACCACCTCATGGTCCAACATCTCAATTACCACTCACCTCTTCTTTGCCTTGGAACATGGGATATCTGAGTATTTTCCTTTAAAATTAACCAACTTTTGTCTTCCTACCCCATTCTTTTTTTCTCAGCCTATCATCATTATAATCATCCTTCTAGGTTTTGGGGTCTGATACACTGTACCACTGCTCCAGGACATCCCCCTTCTCTCAATAGCTGAACTGTATGGGAGGGTGCAGTAGATTCTGATCCTTGGTGTGCATGTCCCCATTCATAGGGTGGTGCTCTTCCTTCTCCTGGTAATAGCCCTAACATCTGATTGTTCCATTATATCGACCACTATTCTCTCCCTTCCTCTCTGTCATTACTCAATGACCAATATGTCAAGACCTCATTATTCACCTCCATCTTTCCACTACCCCGTGTGTGTGTGATACCACCAATGCCAGCTGTCTCCTCCTGCATCACTATTTCCTTCCTCCTGTCAGTGGTGTCTGTAGGCAAGATACCAGAAGAGATACTAACAGAGGGATGAAAGGATGAGGCTTTCAATCTGATTTAATTCTTTACAACAGAAACTACATAATATTTTAGAACAATCGATGCTGCCTTTTTTAAGAAAAGTGGTTGATTTGCTGACAATACTGTTTCTTGGGGAGATTAATTATCTTTAAGCATGGCAGAAGACAAAGAAGTATCTGGAGTGATAACCTATCAAATTCCAAGTGTGGCTGTTGCCAGTCTTTCTTTGCTTATGTATAATGGTATCCAGAAAGAAAGACTGTATGTCTATATTATGTGCCGACATTGTAAATCATCTGGTATGAATAAGAACTCTACTGTTACAAGGTAAAGCATTGTTAGTCTCTTCCACAAAGAGACAGTGAGTGAACTATAAAATAGACTATTTTTGGGGAGACATTTTAAAAGAAGACTGGGATGTGAAGACTACAGATAAACAGGCAGTCTTGCATATATCAGAAGAACATGCATTTAAGTAAATTTCAGGACAAAGATTGCTTTGTATGTTTCTCTTCAATACCTTTCTCATGCCCAAGGGAGTGACTAGAAAGACTATGGTAATTTGACAAATCAAGTAAATCTTCTTTTTTTCAGTCACAGTCTGTGTTAACTGTTGCTATTAAAGTTTAGTTGTAAACTTCATGTTATGTTCCAAGAGATCTCAAATCTACTTTTGATACCAAAGGGTATAGGAATGATGAATGGAAAATTAAATGAAAACGTAAAATTAGGGATGGTGTGCTAAAAAGTATTTACCTGTAAGTAATTTTATTTTTTGTTCTGACAAGTGTCTTTTTCAGTGCTTGTCAGCCCAAATCTTGCTTTTATTGTGGAAAGCAGGGAATATTAAAAGGTTACAGGTGTTGTCTCTGTGGTGCAGAGAAGAACATGATGAGAAGGATCACTGTAAAATGGTGTAGTGTAATTCATGCAACATAGAAGGACTTGAGTTCAATACTGTGCAAAAATGAATGTAACATGAATGTTGATGCAGAATTATACAATTTGTTCTTATAGAAAAGATGCAGGAATAGGTTGTAGCAAAGGAAGAGTAAGTGAATAGTAACAATTTTCCCAAGACCCAAGATAATGCAGTTTCTATAGTACTATGTAAAGAAGAAAGCATAGCTATAACATGCAAAAGTGGAGTTGTGAAAGGAAATAAATGTCCACTGGGGGTTCCTGTAGTACAGAAGTTCACAATTTTGCTCAAAACTGTTGAACATGAACAATGTAGATCAGAAGAAGACAGCAACAGGTGAATAAATGTTTCTGATGCAAAAAAGGGAAGTGATAAGAAATGCATCCTACAAAGTAAAGAAAAAGAGAAAGAATTACATCTGTGTCATTCAATGTTAATGTTAAATCTTTTAAAATTTGGGACTGTTAAGGATTATTAAGGATTATTGTTTAAACTAAACACTGATAATTTTATTTTGAAGGTATGGAAAACTGATTGGTGGATGGGTACAGTAGTGGCAGTCAGAGCAGCAAGGTAAATTGGTCAGTGCCTTGTAAACAAAAAAGCTTCTCTGCGAAAAAAAGAAAAAAAAACAATTTAATCAACCCTATCTCCACTTTAATTTCTCCAAGTCTTTTGAGTTTCTAATTCTATGATAGGAATGAACTTCATTCCTAAGTAAGGGTATGATTAAAGTTCATGAAATTAGTATTGATTCAATCTTTGATGTGTAGGGCCCACTGTATTTCATGTAGAATTAATAGACTGTAGTTTCCCATTACATCACAAGGTGGAGCTCCTTTTCAGGAATATAAAAGACAATTTCAAAAGTGAAAGAGGGGACTGGAACACTAGCTGAAGGAGGGAAGACTGAAACATGTAGCTGAAGGGAAAAGGGCCTTGCAGCATGACTGGATTTTCTTTTCTAGTACTTTGAGACAGGGAAGTGAAGTAGCAGATTCTGTCTGTCTCTGGCTGAAATCCTGGATGATGGTATTTTGTGGAATCAGGAGAGAAGTCTGAAACCAGTAGCTCCACGCCTGTTATGGTTCAGCAAGAAAAGGAGTTCCCTTGGGCCTAGTACCGAGAAGCCATAGATGATTACCAGAGTTCTGTTAGGTGATTTTTTACTTTTCTCATCAGAGGAACCACATCACCTGGTCACTAGGATATTCTCGATGAAGTGGTAAGAGGCTCTGGCTGTCATTTTTATATTTTTATAAGATTGTAGTTTTCTCCCTCCCAAAAATGCTTTGTGGATTACACATAACTGGGATCCATATGAGCTCCAACTTGGGCCCCATCATGCCAGCAGCAAGACTGTAAATAGACACTGACTAGTGAACAGGGTATAATAGAGTGTTTCATAGTTGGTCTGTTTAGAATTGATCAGGTAGAGGGTGTTAGTACTGCTGAATGACATTGCATTCTCTCATATTTGTATTGTGGCACTATAAATCTTTATTGTTCAATGATAATGCATTTTGCCATGTTAGTACTGCTGCCTTAAAGAATCTACTGCTCAATGACATTGCATTTTCTCATATTTGTATTGTTGCATTATAAATCCTCATTGGTCAATTACATTGCATTTTGCTCGTGTTAGTACTGCTGTCTTCAAGAATTTTGTGGCTCAATGACATTGCATTTTCTCATATCTGTATTGTTGTATTATGACTCTTTTATTGCTTAATAACATTGCATTATCCCATGTTTGTATTGCTGCATTGTAAAGCTTTACTGCTCATTGATATTGCCTTCTTTATGCATGTTTGAATGTCAAGACTTTCTTCTGTTGAGTTCTGGGGAAGAGGGTGAATGTATGTTTTTATTGCATGCATATCTCACCTTGCTTTATTGCTAACTGGTGCACTGTTGAAATAATTTGTTTATGGTTGTGCTATTGCCTTTTTTAAACTAGATGTGTCACCTAGAATAAATTCTGTCCCTCTTGCCACCTTGGAGTGTTGGTCTAGGGGTGTCACCAGAGTCAGGTAGGAAGGAATCCATATCTCTTCAGCTACATCTGCGGGTGTGCCACAGATGCTAGCCAAAAGTGTTCTTTACAGCACTTGTAATGTGCCCAGAATTGCCTCCTTCTACAATTCATATGGAGTCACATGCATTGGTAGCACATTTAAATATGACTGTAGATTCTTTTCAATTAGACCTCATTGCTCCTACTGCTATTTGAACTGTTTAAGCATCTTTCTTCCACATTGTTCTAATTTATTCCTAGAAATCCTTATATTTTATGACTTTGTGTCTCTCTGTACATAAGACACTGTAATCACTTTTGTCTTTTTTTCATGAACTGCTATGTCTAGTTTTCTCGCATTTATTTTTGACCTGTTGGTAATAGATGATCCCATGTGATGTCCACTTCATCATTCTCTATAATGCTTTGTGGTTCATGTTTCCAATGCTTCTCATCCACTTCTATATTGTAATGTATGCACAATCCCCAGTGCAACAATCTTGCCACATTATTGTGCCTTTCAGGGTACAGGCCCCCTGCCATGAATATATCACATCCAGCAACAAGATATCCGACTGTTTCCAATTCTTTTTTACAGAAGCTACATTTGTCTGTCTCTCTCACATGTTCAGTGGACTTTGTAAACTCTGTATGTACTTCACTGTCCTGGGCTGCCATTACTAACCTTTCATCCTTGAGTTTCAACATACCTCTCCTCAACCATTCCTACATCAAATCATGATCAACATGATGTTATTCCTGGAGGTCTCTACATTTGACTCTATATTTATGGCTTTTCCATATTTTTTTCTTCTCATCTGATCCTTCTCATTATATCCTTTATTTTGTTTTTGGCACATCCAGTTGCTGTCTGATTTTTGTCTATTTCTGGTTTGGTTTCCTTTCCTGCTTGACAATGAAATGACTCTGTTAAAGTAAGCAGAGAGGTCATCTTAGACTTCTTCACCTCATGTTTTAAAATGTACACTATGTTTGGATCTATTGAGGTCACTGAACATGTATGCAGTCCCACTACTGCAGATTTATACAAGTAATCAATTTCAAGGATGCCAATACTGTCTATAGAGTGAGGAATATTTAATCTTGGTAAACACTGATTTTTTATATATTATTTGATAAGTATGAAGAATTTTTCATGTTTTCCTGTCCAACTGATCTGATGCATTTTGGGGTCAGTCAATCAAACCAAAACTGTAACTGAGAAGAAGAACAGAAAATTAGTTTATAGCTTGGATTTTATTCCTAGATGTCAAGGCTGTTTTCAATATTTATTTTAGTCTGCTGAAGTATTCCTTATGGAGTTTGGTTTAAATTTGTTTATGTTTTATTGTCGATCCTCCATCAATTCCCAGATATTTATACACATCCTTCTACTCAAGTTCCTTTATATTACATTCCTATCCCGGATTGATATTTTCTTGGTACTGCAAGATTTCCAGCTTTAAACATTGCTTTTGCACATTTATCAAGACAAAATGACATTATTATATCATCTGAGAAACTATGAACCACTTGCAGTTGTGCTTTCAACACCTCATTTAATGAACTGTACAGTTTTAAGTCATCCACAGAAAGCAGATAAGAAGTATTTAAGCAAGGTTGTTTTCTGGGAGCCAAATTATAACCATAACCTAATCTGTTACATAAAGAGCTTAATGAGTTAAGGGCAAGACAAAACAACAGTAACAAAGAATCACCCTGGGATATTCCCCTTTGAATTTTTAACCCTGGGATAATAAATTGCCCTTTGTCATGGATTGATTGCAAAGTGTTTTGCCACTGTTTCATGGCCACTGCAATATAATTGAAAACTGTAGGATGTATCTTATACCTCTGTAAGCACTCCTTTATCCATGAATGTGGGATGCTGTCAAATGCTTTCTTGTAATCTATCCATGCAATACTTAGATTTGTTTCCCCTTTTTATAATTCTGTATTATGACTATTTATCAACAAATGATCATTTGTTCCATATAGCTTTCTTTTGTTAACTTTTGTTCTACTGCTCTGATTGAGTTTTGTCTATATGACTATAAACTCTGCATCAATTCCAGTATAAAGTTCGTACATCATCAGAAAGCAAGTTAGTGGTCTATAGTTTTTAGAATGGCTTGCAGGCTCACTATTAAGGAAGAGTACTGTTTTTTCCCTTTGTGAACCAGGTTGGTGTCTGCTTGGGATGCACATTTAAGTAATTAATTCTAGGAACTAAATCTTTGTGTAAAGATGTTAATACTTTTAGACAGAAGTTAGGTACTGCATCTGGGCCTGGAGTTTTCCATTTAGTAGCTATTATTAATTTTGTTTCAATTTCTTTGATCATTACTTCATCCTACCTAATATCCTATGCATTTGAACTCCTTACTGTTTCTTTTTTATTTTTCTATTCCTTAAGCATCTTTGTTATGTTCCACAGGGTCTTCATAAATAATATTTCTCCAAAAGGTGTCTATTTCTTCTTTTTTGGTGGTATTTCTATTCCTTTTGCTTTGTTTCCAAGTTCTTTATAAACCTTTTAGAGCTGTAAATGAAGAGCTTATATTGTACTTTTTCTTTATATTTATCTGCTTATCTTCTAATTTGTTTCTGCCTGTGCTCATACGTATGCTAGAACTAGATCCTTGTATGTTCTGATACTGTAAATTGCTTTCATCACATCTGTCTTTCTAATTAATTTTGTTGATCTGCTCCCTCTTCTATATTCTTCTTTCAGTGACACTTCTTGTCTTAATTGTTTTATAGTTTTCTCTATTCAATGCTTACATGATGGTATTGTATTTCTTCCCTTCTTTCCCTTATAGCTCTATGTTTTTTGTATAATGTAACAAGTAAAAAAATGAGGGTTATGCTACTCAACGCCAGGAGTTTAAATATCAAAATGCATGCGCTCAAAGCACTCCTAAGTATGGAGAACGTCGACATCTGTGCAGTAACTGAAACCTGGTTCAAGGCTCCAGAGAGCACTCCAGCACTACTGGGCTACAACTCATACCACACATTTCAGCAACAGAACACAAACCGAAACACAAAAGGGGTGTATCCATATTCATCAAGGATATCCACACCTCCAGGTTAGTGGCGCAACATGATACCGCTGAGATCATCCATGTGCAACTAACATCGGGCAAATCTGCAATGCAAATATCGTGGCCTGCTACAGATCACCATCCATAACCCAGGACCACCACTCCACCTTTCTGGAGACACTGGAAAATATGAAGGTCCTACCGAACACCCTGATATTGGGCGATTTCAATTACCCTACCATTAACTTGGAAAACTACTTGAGTACAAACTCCCAGGCTCAGCGCTTCCTGGCATTTATCAACTCAAATGCCCCAGATCAGCTGGTAAACTCCCCTGCCACAGGTCACAACATATTGGACCTGGTCATCACCAACATGGGCAACAGGTGTTCTGTACCGGAGGTCAACCCATCACTGGTTAGATCAGACCATAAACTAATCACCCTGGATGTCCACACCCCACCACCACCCCAACCAAGGAAACCACAGTGAAAAACTTTTCTAAAGCAAACTTCACCTTACTTAAGGCAGAGGTGGTAAGTTTCACAGCCCCCACACTAAAGGATAACACTGCCCAAGATGCAGAATCTGTTACAATTGCACTCTATGAGCACCTACAAGGATGCATGGATCATGCCATCCCAAGCAAAACCAAGACTCACTCCCCTAAGAGAAGGAAACCAGTCTGGTGTACTCCTACCATAAACAGGTTATACAACAGAAGGAGGAGAAAAAGCAAATCCCAAGAAGGAAAGACATCCCTGATCAGTATCAGTAAGATACTAAGGTCCCTCATAAAATCATCCAAGGCTAACTTCAAAAGAAAAATAGCCAAAGATTTGAAAGATAACCACAAAGCCTTCTTTAGCTATGTCAAGAATCTAAGCGGCAACTCGTAGATATGCTCTGAGCTAGTGCAAAATAGCACAAAATATAATGAACCTACTGATATTGCCAACATCCTGACAGATAGATTCAGTGCAAACTTCACCTCTCTCTCACCTTCAAAAGGGCCCACAACAATACCGGAAAAGTGTAGTGTCCCAGAAATCACAGAAGCACAGGTGAAAACAGCCCTTTCAAAAGCCAAAAACACAGCATCAATGGGGCCAGATGGTGTCCCAGGCTGTGTCTTGCACGAACTACAGAATGAACTAACCCCCCACCTAAACACGCTGTTCAACCTCAGCCTCTCCACAGGCTACTTGCCCATAGAATGGCACACAGCAATGGTTATTCCGCTCCACAAAGGAGGGGCCACAACTGACCCTGGTAACTATCGCCCCATAAGCCTGACTAGCCTGGTCTGCAAGGCTATGGAGCGCATCATCATGGAACTCATTAACAAAGACATTGGGAACTTTCAAACACTTGAGCCAACTCAGTTTGGCTTTGTTAAGGGCAGATCATGCCTACTAAACCTGGTTGACTTCTTTAAGACAGTCACCAAGGCCATAGACGAGGGAAAGGTGGCTCACACAGCCTACTTTGATCTCGCCAAGGAGTTCAACACCATTCCTCTCTCAGGTATTATAGAAAAACTCACCAGCCTGAACATAAACCCCTACGTCACAAGATGGGTTGCCAACTGGCTTACAGACAGAACTCGCACGGTAAGAATAGTGGGCTCCAGGTCCGACTCTAAACCAGTCATAAGTGGTGTCCTGCAAGGCTCGGTTCTGGGACCCCTACTGTTCGGCATATATTTCTCAGAAGTACAGGAAAACACGGGAGGACTGTGGCTAACCAAGTTCACCGATGACAGCAAACTGGGAGCCATAATTGACTCTCTGGCTGACACGGACATCCTTCAAAAAGGCCTTACTGAGACATACACCTGGTTTCAAAGTCATGGCCTCAAGCTAAATGCCAAGAAATGCATAGTCATCCCTTTTGGGAAAAACAAAACACCCACAAATTACCACATAGGTGGCAGCCCCCTTAATATAGAAGAGGTAATAAGAGATCTGGGGACCCAGGTAGATAGTATTCTCTCCTTTGACAATCATATTGCCAAAGTAGTTAGGAAATCCTTCTATGTGACCCATCTAATTACTAAGGGGTTTGCATCTAGAAATAAAGAGGTTATAGTACCCCTCTACTCGTCACTCATCAGACCCATCATAGAGTACAATGCCCCATTTGGGATGTACCTCACAAGACACTTCCAACAGCTGGAAAGACCACAAAAGCACCTCACCAAGAGGATCACTGGCCTCAAACATATGTCCTATGCAGCCTGACTGAAAAAACTCCGGCTGTACTCAGTGGCATATCGCTTACTCAGAGGTGATCTCTGCTTGACTTACAAAGCCATGTCCAACTCAGAACTGATGGACATGCTCCACCTAAAGAAATCCAAGTCACTGTGAGCCACGCGCTCTAGTGAGCTAAACCTCACCACAACAATAAATAGAACATGCTGGAGGGATAGATTCCTGTCACAGAGACTCCCCATGCTTTGGAACAAAATTCCTAACTACATTAGGCAGAGCCCCCTCACTAACACTCTTCAAGAGAAGCCTTGACGAGTGGATGGGTAACAGAAAATACACCCCTGGGATCACTTCATTGGCGCTGCTTGACAGAGGCTCAGTTAATGAATCAATGGGGCAGCGAAAGCCGACACAGTCTGGCTAGGCTTATAAATGCCCTCGGGCAGATAGCCTAGTACCTATCCATGAACCTATGAACCTATAAGACTTTATCTGTTAGTAATTTAGCTGTACAGTAATATAGCATATTTACTTATGTTATATCACATGGATTTCTATTAAATGACTTGAATTATTGTGTTAATCTATTGTATCAGACCTACTAGTTTGGGTCTTATTTACTTTCTGTAATCTATTACTTTCATTGATCATAATATGTTTATTATCTATATCTATTAAATCAAGATACTCTTCCTTTTGATCATTTTCTTCTAAGCTGAGCACACATTCTTTTTTCTATGTTTCTTGTGGGGATTCTGCAGAAAGTTCCCGAATATCTTCCTGTGTCATATCTTCTTCAGCTGCATCCTGCGTTGTCTGCTGCTTCTTATTATGGAAACCCACTGGCCTATTACTCCACAACATTGCCTGCTTCTGTGTTGCCACTGTTTCCTGCTTTTTCCCTCATTGTGCAACTCCACCTGAACTTTGGTATTGGTTTCCTGCTGAAGGCTTCAGACCATCATCTTGTGGCAAGTCATTAGATGCCTCCTGTTCCACCTGTGTTTTCCTAGCTTGGGGACTCATTGTTCCATCATGCTGTTCCATTAGTTTGGGGACTCATTGTTCCATCATGCTGTTCCATTACTGTGCTGGATTTTCTACACTAAATCCTTCACTTCATGGGTAATCCATAAATTCAGTTTCTATTTCATTAACTTCTAAATTACTAATCCTCTTTTCTACTTTCCCACTTTGTTTTCTTATTTTTTTGTATTGTAAAGTTTTCCATATCTGGATGCTTTTGACTGTATTTCTCTTCAAACATATTTGGTGCTGCTTGTTGTATCGATTAGTTTGGCTTTCTCCTTTGCATAAATATTGCGCCATATCAGACCTCTTTTTCTTTCCCATGTCCATGTTTCTTTTCTGTTAACCTTTCAAAAATCTCTGGGTTTTGTATTCATATTTTAACACTTCCTGTGTCGCTTCTTTTTCCAGGTGGGCCAACATTTCTTTGATTGTATAATGTTGTTCATGAATATGTTGAGTTAGTGAATGCAAATTTGCATTTGAAGCTTTTGACAGTATTTTTTTGTGCAAGTATTTTTCTTTACTCTAATTTCTCTCTTACTCTTCCTGAATATCTTCTATTTGGAAATCATGGGCTTCTTGCTTAATAGTAACAATACATGATTTCTTCCTTATCTTCAATAGTCCAGTCTGTTAGATTTATGGCTTTTTTTGGCCTGTCAGTTTTTGTGTTTTTTTTTTGTGGATTATTACTTCATTCTACAACTGGGGTGGGAAGTTGGGGGGGGGGTGGCAATCCTTTCTGAGCCTGATGGAATCCCATTATTGGAATGTTTCTGTGTCTTGAGGATTCTACACTGACATTTCTTCCAGTCCTGGCACCAGTGCACCTACCAGGACTGGGCACTTTTTATACTGGGACCTGTGCACTCAGCTGTCTTTTTAATTTTTTTTAACCTACCTGTTTCCATGATATATACTAGTTAAGATACAGTCTATATGTCAGTGTTATTTTGGTGAGATTTTGTGAAAACATTGTTCACCATGTGAAGGTACTCACCAAGACTTATGGATAAATTAATTTACAGCAATACTACTTTCCTTCACTTGCTGATTTCATCTTCGCTCCATTCAGACTTCTGACTCCTCCTATGAGATGTGTAGTATATTCACTTAAGCAACCCTGTCTCCTCCTATGGGAGGTATACCATAGTGTACCATATATGGTCCACATTGAGCAGGGCCTGGGACAGACCCAGGATACACTGGAACATTATATCTTTCAGCTCACCTGGTAGAACTTGAAAGTTCCATAGAATAAGCTGGAGACGCTTGTTGGGGACAAATAGGAAATTCATTAAAGTTCCTAGCATGAGGAATATGACTTGTGCCTTAAAGGCCCTGCCAACATGACATGCCCATTTGTGATATTGAAACATGCTAGTCATGATGAGGTATGACCTCATTACTAGCTAATTTGCATGTTTCCTGAATTGTAGTTACTATCACAATGGCTGATCTGCAGGTTGTAGTAGTTACCTGCTGCTCCTGTAGGCACTGGAATCCTCCCTCCATCACACACACACACACACACACACACACACACACACACACACACACACACACACACACACACGCAAACACACGCACACACACGCACACACATGCACACACACACACACACACACACACACACACACACACACACACACACACACACACACACACACACACACACACACACACACACAAAGACACACCGCATTCCTTATTCCCACCCCTACCCTACTGTGGTTTTCTCCAACCCCTGTAATACTTTAGTGCCATTATGGCACATATTTTGCCCTGATGGTCTAGTGTATCCCCCACCCCCAATCCCCATTAGAATTTCAGTGCTAATATGGTACTTTCAAAAGTCATCCCTGGTGGTCCAGTGGCTCCATCCATCCACCCCATTGTCCTTGTAAGGTCTGTGCCTTTATAGCATATCCCTTTATCCCTTGTGCCCAGCCATTCCCCACTCCTCCAATCCCCATGCTACCTTTGGTGCCATTATACCACATTAGAGTGTTTCTGGTGGTTCTCTCCATTACTGTTATACTGTTATGTACCTTAGTGTACTTTATAGAGTATTCTGTGGTGTCTAGTGTATCCCCCATCCCATGTTCCCTGTTACAACATTGGTACCATCATGGCACATAAAGTAATTCCTGGTGGTCTAGTGTATCTCCCCCATCCCCAGTCTCCATTACAATTTCAGTGCTAATATGATATGGAACTTTAAAAAAGTCATCCCTGTTGCAGTTCCACCCATCCCCCCATTGTACTTGTGAGATCTGTACCTTTATGGTTTATGCCTTTATCCCTGGTGCCCAGTAGTTCCCCTCTCCCCCAATTCCCATGCTACTGTTGGTACCATTATAGCACATTAGAATGTTTCTGGTGGTTCCCTCCATCACCGTTATACTGTTACATGCTTTAGGACACTTTATGGAGTATTCTGTGGTGTGCAGTGTATCCCCATCTCCTGATCCCTGTTGCAACATTGACACAATCATGGCAAGTAAAGTAAGCCCTGGTGGTTTAGTGTATCACGCCACCCCCAGCTCCACTGTAACATTGGCTCTGGTATGTCACTTTACAGATTTACTCCTGGTGGACTTTTATATCCCACACACCACACACTCCCAATCCCTGTTTTGCTGCTGGTGCCATTATGGCATTTTAAAAATAACCAGTGTCCAGTGTCCTCCTCCAAATTTGCGTTTGGTCATTGAACATGGCCTTTTGACTGTATTAACTACCACAATATGGTGGGGATAGCCATGCTGATCTATAAAGCTGAAAGCTTTCTTGAATCACTCAGCCATATAGATGCCTTCCTAGAGGTGGTTCTGGCGAGAGAGAGCATATGCCTAATTAGCATATGCCTCTTCCTCACAGAATACTTTATTAACATTCAGTACATTTGTGGGGTCAGCCCTTTGCAGTGCTGCATGTATTTGTGTTGGATGACAGTAAAGCCACATGTAAGCATGCTTGCTACATAGCAAAAAGGTAACACAATGTGTACACAGTCATGTACATGTCTCACTACCTTCATGAATGCAGCCCTCCTCAGGAGAAGTGGCTTAGAAAATTAATAAACAAATATGGGTATACATTTATGTTCGCAAGAACTAAATGATTCAGAAAAGGAATGGAGTAATGCTAAAATTATTGCAATAGTGAGAGAGAGTAGGTTTTACTGGATATTTGTATGTCTGAAGGGGTGGAAACTGGAGATGCTAGAAATTAATTTTTGCTACATTTTTGCCCCACCCCAATATGATTGTGTGAAGTGACAATAATAATTGTTGGTGTTAATTAGGAAAGCATTTCTTGATAACAGTGATCTGTTTTCTAAGTAAGACTGAATAGGAATGTTTAACTGTATAGAACATGTTGGAAAATACTGCACTGGTCCAAAATTTAAATTGTTTCGTATGAGAAGAAATGCAAAGTATTTAACCTAGTTACATGTTCTAAAATACTTTTATTTCATTGAGATTAATATTTTAGCTAATGATCATATGTTTATATCTGCAGGAACTATAAACATGAATAAATCAGCAGATTTTACAGGTTTTATTAATCATAAAACAACATGTATTGATGTGGTGTAGAGTGAGAAATGTATTTGGGGGAAAGAAATATGGAAGATTAATGCCTTTTTTTGTTCAATAAAGTTAAACTGTCTGGCTGGCTACATGGTGCAAGGGGGATAAAGCCTTGATTATGCAGCAGGTGATCTGATTTCAAAGAGCTCAGGTGCCCACAAGAGCTAATGGGGGAACATGGGAGTGAGTTGCCATTGCCTGTTCACCCATCAAGGGAGAAGGGAGTTAGCTCTTGCTTGCCACATGAGTGACACCTAACTCAAGTGTTTTGGGGCTTTGCTGCCATGTTTAAGGAATTCAGCATGTGACAGCATGCCTTTTCTTGGAGGGTAGCTGTAGTGAAGCTCAGAATAGCCAAGACAGGGGAGTGGAATGCACCCCTTCAGGGGAGAGAGAGAGAGGATAGGCTGCTGTCTAGGTCCAACAAGCTGTACCATTCCTCTACCACCCATCTCTCACCATGAGCAGGTGAGCTCATGGGGGCTTCCTGGGCAGGAATGAATGGGCTCTCACCTTACTGGTTAGCTTATGGCTGCTGCAACTGCAGAATGAATGGTCCTGTTCTGTGTAGATACAGGAGCCATAAGGGTTAGTTCTGTGGGGATGGGGGAAGGCACTAAAAAAGAAAAAAAAATCAAAATTACCTAGACTGTGTGGAGTCTGCATGTCCTCCCTGCGGTCAAGTGGTGTTTGAAAGACATGCGTGAATGGACGTGCCTTTGTTGAAGGTTGGGTGTCGGGCTGGCACCTCAGCACCATAAAAATATACTGCCAATCATTAGCGGACCAGAGTTCCACTGTGGCGACCCCTAACCGGGAAAAGCCAAAAGAAAAACAACAACTGTATATATATATATATATATATATATATATATATATATATATATATATATATATATATATATATATATTGAGCAGTGGGGGATATTAAACAAGACATTAGAATATCACTGCATTAACTGGGTAGGCAATTGAGTACAAATGAATATAATAGCTATGACTTATGTAAATATTTAACTGCAGTGATACAACCAACAAGGAAAATGTGATGTTGTAAATGAAATTTAAGCAGAGAGAGTTACAAAGAAGTCAGGCAGGAAATGGTTTATGTCAGTTTATGTGTGAAACAATCATTGTTAATGTCTGGTAAGAGGACCAGTTTGTGTCTTTTCAAAGTTGTAGATGGTATGAGGAAGAGAAAGACAATGAAAGTAAAGGAATGAGTCTGGAGAGTTGATGATGGACATTGATGGTGTGACTCAAGAATGTGTAATAAGGATGCCTGAGTTATCAGAGTAAGTATGCAGAAGAATGGATGGATGGGTAGGAGGGTTGTGTTGGCAGATGTGGGAATAGTCATTGAAGACATACTTTCATGCAAAGCTCTGGAGTGATATGGTTTGTCTTATAAAGTATTTAGATTTCTTCTGGACTAGTTAATAGAAGTCTTTCAGTCTATTTTTGAATCAGGAGTCATACCTTTCAACTGTCTAGAATTTCACAGAATGTCCAGGTTTTTGCCTTATAATTTTGGTCTGTTCTTCATAAAATGTTTGTTTTTCTAGCAAATCATTGAGGTTTACAGACACTAGATAATGCAGACATTTGAATTTCAGACTTTCTGTTCTTCAAAAATGTATGTTAATGTATTACTTACTATTCTAATTATTTTCTGTGTTTATAAAAGCAATATTTGAAATCTGTTCCTGATTTTGTACCTTTATCCACCCATTATTTTTGGTTTGTCCAGAATTTTTGCGCTAAGAGATTGGGTGATATGCATGGAGCTAATGATTTTTAAAGTGGTTCTTTTTGTTTCTTAATTAATAGTGGGATGCTACATATGTACCTAACTTCAAAGCAAATGCCTCACAAACCCACATTAATTTGTATGGTCGCATCACTTAAGTTCCCAGTATAATACAGCATATGCAAACATCCATCTTTACTCTTTCCCCTAGCATTTCATACCCTATAAATATTCTTTCCTTCCCCTTTTCAGCAGTTTTAAACCTTGTTAGACAATGCTTACTTTTCATCATCTGAAACAACATAACTTAAATGTATAGCTTATATTAGACAGCTACCTGAAAATTTACATGCATACTTAATATTTGTAGCATTATATCTTAACCTCATTTTTTCAGCTTTATGCTTGTTTTATGTAACCATTGTCACTTAATTATGTGCATCTCTAATTTGTCATTTATTTTACTTTTTCTTCTTCTCTTTTATCTGAACTGGATCTGAAATAGTTCTACCATAGGCAACATATGTACTGATAGACAGATAGATAGACAGACAGATAGACAGATAGATAGATAGATAAGTAGTAGATATGAAACTGATTGTGAAGTTTAAGAATAGGTTGGTTGGATAGTTATCCAAGGTGACCAGTAGGTTTCAAACCTAAGGGGCAATGGGATCAATTATTTTTATACCATTTTACTCCCTGCTGCCTGCAGAGCTGGCATATGTGCATTCCCCCAAACATGCAGCTTACTGCTGCAACACAATGACTGTTTGGTTGTTTGTATATGTCCATAACTTTCAGCACTAATCGTGGCATATCTGAGCCTCTGCTAATAGTCAATAACGTAATGATCACTAGTAACCAACCTCTTTCCATGATGGGCAAGCCAGCATTAGCCACTCAGTCCCATGCTCTCCATTTGGCTTATCTAGGGTCCATGTACTAATCATCCTTAAATAATTTGATTCATAGTCGTGGCTTTATTCTTCTGTGCCTCAGATGACTGAAGGGGCAGAGTAGCTTTTATTTACTCAGAATATTTACAGGACCATTTTGATCAGTGAGGGCAAATGTTTGTTGATAAATGGATTTGTGTTTATTATATCAAGAAAAGGCTTTTGATAATGTGCAATATGGGGGGTTGTGGAATTCAGATGAAGTAGTGATGTTTAAGAGGTGTTCAAATTGATTAAAGCGGGTTTATAACATTAGACATTTTATAAGTATACACAAGCATTAAGATAACCAGTACACTAAAAAAGATAGCTAGTACAGCTTGGCAGTACATACAACACAATCCTCCATATTTCCTGCAGTCTGAATAAAGATAAATGTCATTGCCAGAGTTAACAATGAGTTAGTTGTGACTGATAACACAAGCAGACAAACATACATAATATGGTTTGATTACTTGATCTATCATTTCTAGAATAACAAAAACAAAAAAATGAAGAAAATTTAATTTGGCTTCTAGGAAGGAAATTATTAAATTAAAATATACACATCTCTTCATTTCTTCCACTTATAAAATGTGTTCGTATAATCTTAAAATTATCATCATTACTTTGTCATTTTCTAATAATTACTATATGCTATTCCTTATCAGGAGGAGCATGAGCCACTTCTGGTGTTCATTGGGCTTAAGGCAGAGAAATAGCGATTCATGTCTACTACTCTTTTTTTCTCAAATTTCACAATCTTTTTTCATTTGTTAACATCCAAAGCTTCATAAATCAGATAAAAAATTGAAAATCATTAGAGTTAGCTTTTCTCCCAACCCTGCAGAGAAAGAGAAAGCACAAACTGGATTCACTACAATAACCCACCTGGGGCATCATCAGTCATTTACTTATCCTTCAAAGATGGATTCTGAGTTGCTTAGGCTTTGCTGGGTGAGTTAGTTATTGTTCATTTTTGTTTGCTCACGTCACTTCATGTGGGAGTAATTCCTGAGATTCAGAGTTATTGTCATCACTAGCACTAACTGAGTAATTTGAGACAGTCAGTTAGCACAATGGCAAGAATCTCTGATTCAGAGGTAAGTAAAGTAGCTTAGAGGAACACCTCATTACCAGCTAATTACTGTGTATCTCATCTGAACACTGCATTGCCAGACCTGATTGAGCTAGTGTTCTAACCTACCAAATCACACATCATGGTAGCAAAAGCACCCCCAATTGTCATGATGGAAGACCTTTGGAATTAAGGCTTTCACATCATGATAAACCTTTCTGAATCCCAGGGAACATGTTTTCCTCATATTCAACTGTGATTATGTTTTTTCCAAGAAAACCGCCACCGAAAGAAAGAGTGAAAGTTTTATCATTTTATAACCTAATATCTCTTTTTCTCATAAGTAGCAGCCTCAGATTGAAAGTAATAGAGTGTAGGTACAGCTGCAGGTGCTTGCCCTCCTGCACAAAATGTTTTGTTGAATTTTATTGTGTGGTATGTTTGTTTATAACTTGACCAGCTTGAATATATGCATTGTGACCATATGTGCATCTTACCTGTCAGCTACAAAGAATTAAAGGCCATTAAAATGACTGTGATATGCAGAATCTAGTTTAGAGAACTCATAATGAACCCACAATAACTTCACAGGATTTAATGTCAAACCCTTTAAAGCCAGTAATATTATAATGACAATCTTAATTACAAATATGATTGGTATAAAAGAATATCTACCATGCACAAAAAAGGAAAATTAAAAAAAAAAATTTGATTTTGCCTCATATTTTTGGCCTGTCCCAATAAAATGTTTGATTTTCAGGAAAATCACTAAAGACTATAGTTGGTAAACAGTGCCAGAAATAATAGTTTATTCTTATTATTGTTCAGAAAAGTCATATTGTTTCTACTTTCATACACTGCTATTCATTCCCCCGGATTTACTATTCCTCCGTGCAGGACTAGCTTAGTCCTGCACGGAGGCGGCCATTTAGGATAAGGACAGCAGCACGCCATGCATATTAATGAGGCATGCTGCCTGAGCTCTTAATCTTACACGGAGCGTGAAAGAGTGCAGGGGGCGTGTCTGAGAGCAGAGCTCTCAGAATATACAACCCCCACAATGAAGAACAGCAGAAAGGGGTAAGAAATGAGCGAGACTGCTCATAGGTATCCGTATATCCCCACCAACATTCCCTCTTGTGTACCACAGCAAGTAATCACCAATAAAATGAACAAACCCTTAATTTTATTATTTTAAAATACGATTAAAGCTAACCGTAGGTGCGTGGGTGTGCCCATTGCTTAGCTATGGTTAATGCAACTTAAATGGTTGAAGAGGATAACAAGGAAGATGTATGCAAATGAAGCAGCATAGCAATAGTGTAGTGGGTAGAGCATTCTTCTTACGAGCAGGCGGTTTGAGTCCCACTGCAGCATATTCCATTTTCCATGGCAAAGCACGTTATGACTAATATTTTTGTTGCATAACCCACTAAATAACATATATTTATGAACTGAAGTACTGCAGTAAATGCACATGTGAGGTGTCAGTGTCATAATAAATAAAGCACTAGTAAGCAGGTTTAAGCACCAATAAGCAGTAGTAAGCATATTTAAGCAGTAGTAAGCGGGTTTAAGATGTTTTGTGCGGGGGTAAGCAATGCGCACGCAGGTTTAGCAGTCCCGAAGCTAACTCTCTGTAAGCATATGTAACCGAAGGTTAGCATTACTTACCCTCACGCCAACCCACGCAAACCCGCTTACAACTGCTCAAAAGTGCCTTAATCACTCTGTATCCAATGGCCCTTGTTCTGCCCAGCAAAAAAATGAACAGCCATGCAGGTCTCGAACCCAGAACCCTATACACCACAGTCACAGTAGTTAACCACAAAGCCATCACAGAAGTACCGTAAAATGAGGCATCAGTAAACAAGTCTTCACCATAGTAAAACCAAACTGAACCTGTGAAAAGAATCAGTATGCAGACATATGTGCCTTAACCCACTGCATAACATAAATATGTGAACTGGAGTAAAGCAGTAAGCCTAGAAGTCAGGTGTAATTGTAGCAGAGTGTTGAAGTCCCCAATAAAACACAAGGACCCCATACAGTGTATGTACAATTGAATCATGGATATCAGGCATACATATAAGGTGTAATGAATAATAACTCAATGCCAAAAAGGAATTATAATGTAAGGTCTAATGTAGGCAATGCTAAGCATTGCACAGGCCAACTTAGGTGGTGTAAGCAATGTGTAGGCCAGCTAACTCAGTGTGCCCAGTGTTATACCCCTTTAAACAACACAAATCCTAGGTAAGCAGGTTTGCCCATAGCCTAGCCTTTTCAAAACTGGCCAATCATGGAAAAGTGTGGGAAATCAGCCCTACTTAAACCCAAGAGGCAGGAATACATCTCATAATACATTGTAGCTTCCCCTTGCAGACACAATGGCAGTAAGGGGAGAAGGTCTGTGCTTTTGGGAGCAGAGCTGGTGCATCCAGGAGTCCAAATTCATGGCAGGACTCCTTGTCAAAGACAATGATCAGAGACTGCTGCAGGGCCAGTACCAGGGCTCCCAATATAAGGCAGAGGCTTGGGATCATCTCTCCCATGTCCTCACTGGTGCCACTGGCATACCCCGAACTGGTGAGCAGGTTGGGCATCACTATGCCAACCTGAAGTGGTGTAAGGGGGACCTCTTGGAGGAGTGGATCCAAGAGGAGAGAGTGGCAGGGGATGTTCCAGTTGTGTGTAAGTATCACCCCAGTATGTGTGCAATAACTGCCAGCTCAGGTATATCATGGATAGGTATGGCTAAATATTCCTCTTATGTCTCCCACAGCTACAATGGAACGGGCCACGTACCAGGAGACCCACGTCAGTTGCCTGGTGAGGTTGCGATGCAAGGCAGGTCAGTAATACTCATGCATTTACGGTCATAGGAAATAAAACTAAAAGTAGTAGTAAATTAATTGCCTGTATAAAACCTGTATTGTTCAAGGCAAGTACTGCATACACTAGAGAATATGGCAGGAAGAGTCTCATATCATTTCTATGTCAATAAAAATGTAATAGCCTGACAATAAAGGTCTAACTGCTAGACTGCACGTGTATACTCTGGTATCATATGGTAATGTAGATTCGCAATCATGTAATAGTACTGTTGTATTAAGCACTGTTACCCACACCCTGCACCATAAAATGAATGTGTAGGAATGTCTGTATATGACATGTGTAATCCCCAGAGGCCATTTAGTACAACTGAGAGACACATAGACAGTAAACAGGGAAAATGCAGACAACAAAACCCAAATAGCACATGCAGCTGAGATGTGAACTGTTGTTTTTTAGCACACACAGCCATGGGTCGAATCCTGCCAGTGGTAGTACTCTGCATACAGAATCATACCCCACAACTGTACAGATATGTCCAGAATGCCCAGTAAAATGACCCATATCTGTTGCCTATCAACCTGTTCCCCTGGGGAATCAGTGGGATGACCCCAGACATATAAGCAGCAAACAGGAAATACAACTGATTGACACACATCTATGAGAACAAAGCTGGCACACTAGCAACTCCCCAATAGCTTATGAGACTAAGAAGCCACGTATGTCCCATCTACACCCCAACTTGTCAAGCTGTGGTCAGAGTGTGTACAGTAACAGAGTGAGATGTATGTGCATAATAGTAATGTGGAATTTGGTACTGTGTGTGGGAACATTCAGGTAGTGCTAACAAAGATTTCTCCCACAGGTCTGTCAGATACCAACACTGTGCCCAGAAATACAAGAATGATACCCAGTTCTGGTACTGTTTACATTGGTATTATATGGTAGTGCGACTGATGCAGTTGCTCTGAATAATGAGGTATTACACATTACTGTCACACTGTCCTACAACATATAACTGTCTAGGAAATCTGTATAAGAGTGTTGTAATACAAGGTCAGAATGCAAAAGCACAGGGGAGTAATAAGACAGAAAGCAGATAGGAGATATACAGCAATATCTATATAGCAGACACAACTGTGATGGACAGTGTGTTTAAGTTGTAGCAGACACAGCCATGGTCTGAATCCTGGGAGTAGAAGTAGGCTGCATATAGAATCTTACCCCACAACTGTACAGATGAGACCAGAATGTCTATTATATGGGCCCATATCTGCTGCCTGTCCCCCTGGTAAGTCTGTGGGATGATCCCAGATGTTTAGCCAGTAAACAGGGAATACAAGTGATTTTCAAACATCTATGAGAACAAGCCTGTCACTGTAGCAACCCCCAAAACTGTAAGGAGAGTAATACGTCAAGTATGTCCTATCTACACTCCCATGTTGTCAAGCTGTGACCAGAGTGTGTACAGGAACAGAGTGAGATGTATGTGCATAATACTAATGTGTAATCTGGAAGTTTGCGTGGCAACAGTCAGGTAGTGCTAACAAACATTGATCCCACAGGTACGTCGGATATGAACACTGTGCTGAGAAATAAAGACCATAATAACCTGTACTGGTACTGTTCACTTTGGTATTGTAGGGAATTGTGAATGTTGCAGTTTCTCTGAATAACAACGTATCACTGATCACTGTCACCCACACTGTGCTACATAATATAACTGTGCAGGAAAGCATGTACATGTGTGTGTTAGGTCACTAAAGGTTGAAGAGGGCAATATTCTAGATATGTCCCAGCACACCTGCATGTGGTCAACACATGGCCAGAGTCTGTGCAGAAAGAGTTGGATAGCTATGTGCACAACATTAACCCGAAATCTGAGCTTATGTGTAGAAACAGTTAATGTTAACAAACATTCCCTCCACAGGTATACCAGGTAAGAGGTGTATACTGCAGGTAAAACCAGTTCATGTATAACGATGACAGCCATATCACTGTCCAAACTAAAGCTATAGGGCAGTGTAGTAAGACTTGTAAGGTACAGATAACAGCACTGACTAGGAGAGTAATGTGGACTACAGGAATATACTAATTGTTAATTGACATCTTTCTCCCCCCACCATATCTCCAACAATAATCAACATACCCACCCCAAGTGGTATGTAATGACACCTATGTTCTGATAATGTCCAGTTGTTTGATAAATATATTAATTGCTCCCATGCATGTGCTATAATGAAATATTCCAACATTGGTGGCATGGTGCCTGCGATGCCCCTACACTGGCCCAGCAATAAAGGAGCCTTAATCCTCATCACTAACACCAGAGAGGGCATCTCATATATGGGAAAGGATAACAAATACACACAGTAAAGTGCAAGTTCCCCTAAGAGCACACAGAGATCACAGTCAGTCTGGGGCTGGTCACTCCCTTGCTATCCAGGTCCCCAATAAGACTCCCCACTGTCACAGCTATAGGGTACAGATCTCAGCTTAGTGGGCAAGCTATAACCTCTCGCACCCTCTCTGTCCAACCAGTGCTTCATGTCCCTGCCCAAGTAGCTGACACACACACACACACACACACACACACACACACACACACACACACACACACACACACACACACACACACGCATGCACTTTGAGAAGAGTTTATACAACCACACAGACACTCCTGGGGAAGGCTGGCACAGTTTCTCCAACTGTACCCCTTTCTCCCAGACTATACAGTAGTTCCACTTGCCACCACCCACTTTTACTTATCAGCTACTCAAATGCCCTTAAAAGGTTTACAATTATTACTGTGCAATATTATTATCCAATTGGTAGTTGTGACTAAACAGTCCAGGCTTATTAGAGTGACTTGGTACAGGATCAGTATAAGCATGCAATGTACTTTTAGAGCTTAACTTATCTCTACTCAAAACAGCCACAGTTAAAAGGGTTTATAAATATTTAATAATAAATAATTAAAAAAGCAAGACAATACTATCTACTACACAGTACTAGTCAAGCGTTTAGAGATCACAGAAAAATACTTAAAATAACACAGTGGTAAAGTTCTGACATCACAGAAAAACACTTAGTCTAATCTTTCTAGTTCCTAGCTATTTCTAAAAGAAAACACAAGTCTAAGATAACTTACATATGAGCAAGACAGTGCTATGAGCTGGATGGTCAAGACAAAAATGCTTAATGCCTTCTGATTCTCTCTGTTTAAATTGCTATTACAGTCCTGATTCACTTTACATCATTTTTTACACTTTCCTGGTGTTCCCAGCCTGAAAGAAACTGCATTTACATTATTTTACACCTAGGCAGAAACTAGAGCAATAAAGGGCATTCCAGATGTAAATTCTGGTCATTACTTTTAGCCTTAAAACAATAGGCAGGAAGCCTTCATCTAGCCCGGCCAGAGGAGAATTGTAAACATCAAAGACCGTCATGAAATAATTTCAATATCAAAAGACAGGCAAGAAATGCTTAACTTAGCTTTCTTTACAGCAGAGGGAAATGTTGCTACATTGTTTTAAGCTCAACAATTCACAGCATATTCTTTCATTTAAGAAAACAAGCCTGTATTTCAACATTTATATTTACAAATGACAGAATTATGTACCAAATTCTATTTGACTAGGCTGGTAGCCTTCACCCATCTCTACTAGTCTTCACAGTGCCATAAATGTACTTGCATGCTGTTCTTATTACCACTGTGGTCTATGCAACTGTTCCGTATCTGTTGTCTGGGTTAATGGGAATATCTGTGCATGCTGTTATACCTAACCCTGGAATGTGTTGACTATTACTAACCCACATATGATGATGAAATCTAAACACTATAGCACATTTGGGAAGGCAGGTCCCAGCGAATCCACCTGTCCCACCTCAGCTGGCCGTGGCACCAGGCACCAGCATGTCTGGGGCCCAACCCAGGACCGCCCTGTCCATTGGTCCTGCAACACCTTCGGGTGGAACCACCCCAGGGGATGGGGTTCACCCCCCCTGCAAGTGGGCATGGACAGGAACCTGTCACTCATTGCCAGGTTGAGGTCATGGTGCATAGAGAGCTCAACCAGCAGCTTGGTGATCTTCTACGCCAGCTCGTGGGCCATGTGTCACAACTAGAGCATCAGTCTGGTTCTACGACTCAGCCCCCAGCACAGCCACCATTGGGGCTGTGAAGGTGCAGTGGTGACCGCCCATGGGTGGGGACCTCAGTCCCACTGTTTCCACTAGAGGGCTCATGGGCTTCCGCTTTTCCAAAATCCCTCCCTGTTAAGGTGTTTACTCCCCACATCTGTCATTTACCGCCCCTGTATGCATCTTGTTTGTCTTGTCTGTTAACCTACCCAGCCTACCTCCCCAAATATACCTACTACCCCACCCCAACATCCCACTCTCACCTGAAAAAAAAAGGGCAATCTGTTCCCAAAAAAAATCTCACCCCATACATAGCTGTCCATTTCGCACGTGTCCACTGGACACATGTAATCTGGTCTAGTTGGCATCACAACTTATTATTGTCCTCACCCCTCTCTCAGGGGTTTGAGTATCCAAATCTACCTCCAAATTCAGTGTATATGCACAGCAGTATTAGTAGTAGAAATGGGCAGCTATGGACCTCCCCCAGACCCTTCCTGCACATCCCTAGCTATTTCCCCTACTGTCTTACCCTCTTTGTGCCCCCTTTTTGCCACTTTCCTATCAACCCTTTTTTCTTTTCTTTTAAAGAAATTAGTGCAGGGGTAAGTGGGAGTAAGCACTTTTAAGCAGTAGTAAGCAGCCTGTTTGCGTGGGGGTAAGCAATGCCTACACTGGTTAAGCAATGTAGAAGCTGAGTATAAGAAACTGTAACCGGACGTTAGCAATGCTTACCTCTGCGCAAACCCGCTTACAACTACTCAAAAGTGCCTGAATCACTCTGTATCCAATGACCCTTGTTCTGCCCAGCAACAAAATAAATAGCCTTTGCAAGGCTCAAACACCAGGACCCTGCACACCATAGTGACTTACCACTAAGCCATGTCAGATATACATAACCCTGATGTTTTCACAAACATATCCTCCAGCCCAGTCATTTAACAATACAGGAAATGTATTTCAACATGTAGATGTATGCATGTGTGTATATATATTAATATCTAAATAGATAAAACATATCCTATATATGTAGATATAGATATTAATATATAGAAATATATAAACACACACACACACACACACACACACACACACACACACATATATATATATATATATATATATAAACATATATACATACAAATGTCTACATCTATAGCTATATATGTCTGCAACTATATGTCTAAATATATACAGCAAGTTATATATATATGTAAGCAGATATATATAGCTATGTAGGTAAATACGGACATAGTTATATTTATGTAAGCAGATATATATATCTATATAGGTATATACAGACATACATCTGTAGATAACAATGGGTAAATAACAAAAACATATATGTCAACATGCACTGATAATGAGGTTGAGAGGCCCCAAACAATATACGTCTTGTACGAGTAAGTATACCTCCCAGTCAAACACATCCTCCCTGCAATACACTACCATATGTTGCAGATCCCATAACCAGGACCTGACATGACATGCGCATCCCTAGGGTACATATGCACAGACACATATATGCAGATACAGATATACAAATATATATATATATATATATATATATATATATACATACATATAGATACTGCGGTGGTGGCGCTTCGGTAGCGTTGTCGCCTCACAGTTAGACGTTGCCCATTCGATTCTTAGTTAGAGCGTCTTCTGTGTGGCATTCCTTCATTGAAGGTTGTGCGTTAGGCCCGGCAAGCCAGCACGTAAAACTCTACTGCCAATCATTAGCAGACCGGAGTTCTGCTGTGGCGACCCCTAACCGGGAAAAGCCGAAAGACACAAACAATACATACATATAGATATATATGTAACTACACATACACACATAGATATATGTATAGTAAGATACATATGTAGTCGGTGCACACAATATGGAACAGTCACTATTCCTACAGTTACCACCTTACCAACTGGAGACTCTATGAGCCACCCATACAAATGACAATCATTGCCTGCAACATATACCCACAGAGAAATCAAAGGATATAACACTACACACAGTTTTGCATAAATGGGAAAGCTTTATTTGTGTACTATTAAAGTTGTATATGCCATGTGGTATAGCTGTTTAGACATGGACATCCACATAAACTGAGTAATGCAACTGTGAAACAGTTATACTAATACAGTAGTTTGGAAAAGTTAACAAATGCTGCTGTCCAGGCCAAGGCCGTCAAGTAGTACAATAGTAAAGACAGACTGGGCCACAGGATACCAAACAATCAACAGTACGTCATGCAGATGTATAGTTCAGCAGCTTCTATCTACACCCTGTTGACAATCCCTAGGGCATAAGGACCTCAGTTGACACAATGGAACGTAACTGTTACATAACAAGGCACAACTGACACCATCGCAAGCACACTGACAAACAGAACAGTCTGTATGGCAGGTGGCAGTAAGCATGCATTTAACCAAGGTGGATTGTATGGTAATGTACATCCATATACCTTAAGGCAGCTTATCCCTGATGGTCTTCAGGACTTTGGGCTTTCAGGATTCTGTAGCGCTCCCATATACATATATGTATATATAGATATATGTATATATAGATATACGTATATGTATATACAAATATATGTATATATAGCTATATATGTATGCACATCCTATGTGTACAGATATGCCTAGTTATGTTGGTATATATGTAGATATCAATAACTATATGTGCATACATATCTATGCTGATATACCTACTACTTTCAATATATATGTAGATATCCATATGTATATGTGCATATGTATCTCTATCTGAATATGTGTAGACATATATTGCTCAGTATATGTATATATCTGGGTATTTATTTGTATAGCTATGTACATATACATATCCATCTATGGATGTCAATATGCATATGTGTGTGTCTATATAGATATCTGGACAATCATATGTAGATATATATACTCACCATATTTCCTGAACATGGAGTGTAGCCCTACCTCAGACCCTATAGTCCCAACTTTGTAATGCAAAGGGATGTCAGGTATGTATAGCAGGTATATTTGTAGACTATAGCTACTGTAATAAGGAGTGTCTTCGCAGACATGGTGTGTGTGGGAGGTCACATCTGCTTTTAACATGTGCTCCATTGGCTACTGACAGACATCCGAAGGACATCATAGTACAGTACCACTGCTAACATGTAATGCTCCTGTGGACTACAGCAGGGATAATGGCCAATATATGTGGACAGTCTGACCCACTCTGGACAGTCCAGAGGTATACACATAACCCCTTAGTGCAAGACATGTAGACCAGTCCTGACAATGTGGATGTTAACAGCCATGTAGATGGGTATAACATGTAACTACTGGTATACATGTGCCCCCATAGGTTATGCATTCGCACATCCCTGCCTCTCTTGACACATACTAACCATTGGTACAGAGGTGCCATGGCCATATACTACCCACTAGATATTGACATACATCTGTACAGCATCCCACTGCTCTGTCTGACATACATGACTGTTATGGTGGCCCGGCATCAGTACATCTGGCAAGTATCTGGACATTACATCTCACTGGGTGAGTACACTAAGCTGCTAGGCATGTAACACAGCACTGTGCAGGCTACAGGCAGACTGGCTCAACACTGGCCTACATTTCCTATGGGGGAATGCACATGTACCTGCATATATAGCAGGCTCTACAGGCATGCCACAGCACAGAGTAACATACACCTGTGTGAAAGTGCATAACCACAACCAATGTGAACACAGCCACAGCCACATATGGTATGCTAGCGTATTATTACATTATATAGACTATCTGTTCAACACCAACCTCATATGTGCCACTCACACACTAACCCTACATATACTGGGCTGCTACCCAGTGTGCTCTGATGCCTGTCTGTGGTATGAGACATATGTGTGTGTATGGCCCTACATAAATGTCAGACAATAGGGTAACATACAGTGGAGCAGCATGTAACATCAGATAGAACAGGGCCAAGAACAATGACATTTACCACAGTCTGTACACAGGCCAAGGTACATATTACCAATACACACACTGCCGGCAATCACCATAAGTACACAGACCTCAGTACTATACACACAAGTACAGAATTTCCAGGTTATGTCATCAAATATAACCCCTACTATACATAACATGTGTAGCAGCCTGATATCTCACTGCCTTGTTATGAAATATGATGTCACTAATTATGGTATACAGCACATATGCAGCCCTTATTGCATAACATATGTACAAAGGTTGACAGGGTTGTGGCTGGAGGCACATACACAGGGCTAATATTGACATGTTGCTGTGATAACCTCATACATTTACTGTTGTAACTGGGTTTATTGCAACATATGTCCTATGAGGAGTATGAAGTCAATACTCTCACGGCTGTCACCATCTACAAACTGCAATCATCACACTAACAGTTCTACTACAGTTCAGAGATAGGTGCTCTGTGGGTATCACCTGAAACAAAAGGCACCACACACTGGCCAGTCTGCAGATGACCCTACAGATGGGTGTTCCCTCATAAACATAGCACTGACATGGCAGGTATGAAAACATGTAGGACAGCCATATCCACACACACCCTGTTAAACCAACATTACTCCAAATGCAGTATAGTAGCATTTGCAGTCTGCAGTCAGGTCAGGCACATCCCCCTCCTGTGTGTTGGCCTGTTTCCACAGTGTATGTTCTTAGAGGTAAATCCCCAATCCATCTGATATGCTGTTTGCCAAAAAACAGATCGAGTTCCTGCTCACAGTGAATGAAAGGCCCAACACCAACATGATGTTCCTAGACATTGGTGTGTGTTTCCATGCAATTGGCTATGGGAATGTTACCACAGCTGTTCCACATGCAATCAGCTAGAGGAGGGTTGCAATTCATGCAGAGGCATCAGCTGATCCTGAGCATCACTTAAAATACACATGCTGCTGCCTAAGCAATGCAGGTGTAAGTCTCCACATACACCAGAGAGGGAGTGAGAGAGGCAGACAGAGGCACAGAAAAGCCAGGGAGGGGTGGGAGAGTAAAACTTAAGCATGTTTGTGTCATACACCTACCAGTACAGGGTATCAAACCCCTGACGACTATGTATCACATGTCCATGCAGTTAGTGAATGCGCCACATAGGCTACATGTTGGAGAGCCCTCAGAATGTATATGTGATGGTGAGTGACATCTGCAACAGGGATAAGGTAGCTATGTGGTAGGTGTAGTACACATGCCTGTCCACATGAACAGGTGTCAGCATCAACACAGCCACACTCTCACAGGGACGCACACACATTGACACACTTGGCAGGGCCAGGAATACAACTCATTACTAGTGGGATTGCCACAACACAGTACTGTGCAGGTATCACATGCACCACACGGGTCATAAGGAGGTTATATGTGCAAAGGGTATGTGGAGGTGTCTGACATCAGACACCATGCCTCAGTATGCCAGTGGGTGTTGTAGTGATTGTGAATGTGGTCATACACATCATACACCACACACACAGACACGGGTGCCAGTACTGACATGCATGGGTGCACTGCTTCACGGGTGTGTTATGGTCATTGGTGCCAGATGGCTATACAAGGCTAGGTGATGGGTATACCTTAGCATCAGGCCACATGACAATGGTCTGCAATGTGGCTCAGAGGTGTAGTGTCTGGAGTTGCCCACACAGGTGGGTATTGTATTCACCATCCAGTCATCTGGGTGACTATTGCGTGTGGCCAGTGCTGTGTATTGCTTGTCATGTATGTGTTCCTTAGTCCATGATATGGACAATGTCTTGGATGTGCACACCTCCCACATGCATGTACAGTAACATGTGAAACTGTACCTGAAGTGTCTGGCCCATGTTGTGTACACAGAGTGTTATCATCAGATGTGCCAGTCCTGGCCTCATGTGGTGGGAATTGTTAATGGACACCAGGTTGACCCTGCACCTACATTGATAGCATGATACCGGTTTTCCCTGGTGTCAGTGGTATTTGTCCATACAGGGCTTGTGTGTCAGACATGGTATGTTCTTTGTGGATCACATTTGATGGCACCACAGGTGTTGCAGGTTTCCAGTGGGGAACATGGGGAAGGAGCACTGTCGGCATGTACATAGTTATTGGACTGATGGACAGGGTGCCATGCCTACTGTAGCCCACTGCAATCACACCATGGTTACTATCAGTGGGCAATATGCAGGGTACTACCAACATAGCGGCTGTTGCCTAGGCAAGTGTGCGTGTGTATAAGATATGAGTTGAGAGTGTTCCCTGGGTAATACAAGGGTTGCTAACTTTGTTCAGCTGGCATTGATGTCACATTTAGGGGTATGGATTTGCAACCCAGCCTCTTGGCTATTTCACATCTGTTATCCCTGTACAGTGGACATTGTGATATATACTTGACCCACCATATAAGAAGTTTGCAAAACCTGCTCCACATTAAGTCCAGTTGTTACACACTCACACCCACCTCCATACAGGATATGAATGACAAACACACACGTGCAGACACACAAACACACACACACACACACACACACACACACACACACACACACACACACACACACACACACACACACACCTGTCATATCTGGGATTAGAACTCCAACCTAACTAGTATATTACACTACAGCACTATGCTATTATGGGATGCACCATGGAGATTACTGGAGTACTCTTTCCCCAAAGGTGTATTTTACAGTGAATGACATCAGCAGAATTGCGAAAGTAGGGCATTTGAATTGTACTGAGTGTGACTAGCCTAAAATGCATTGTTCCCTACACAGACATAGAAACACACACAAAATGTCCACATCTGCCGTGTTTGGGAATAGAACCCCTACCAGTGTTCTATATCACTCTACAGCATGATGCTGTTATAGGACACACCATGGGAATTGCTGGAGTGCCCCTTCCCCAAAGGTGTATTTCACAGTGAATGACCTCAGCAGGATTGCCAAAGTAGGGCATTTGAATTGTACTGAGTGTGACTAGCCTAAAATGCATTGCTCTCCACACACACACACACACACACACACACACACACACACACACACACACACACACACACACACACACACACACACACACACACAAAATTGGGAAGTCTGGGATTAGAACTCCTACCTAACTATTTTATCACACACACACACACACACACACACACACACACACACACACACACACACACACACACACACACACACACGCAATTACCAAGTCTGGAATTAGAACTCCTACCTACAAATTTTATCACACTATAGCTGTATGCAGTTATGGAATGCGCTATGGAAATTACTGAGCTACACCCTTCCCAGTGGTGTATTTCTAGGTGAATGACATCAGCACTCTTACCAAAGTAGAGCATTTGAATTGTAGGGAATGTGACTACCCTACAAAGCATTGCTCTCTACACAGACAGAGACAGACAGACAGACACACACACACACACACACACACACACACACACACACACACACACACACACACACACACACACACACACACACACACTTGCCAAGTCTGGGATTAAAACTCCTATCTATCTTATCACACTACAGTGGTACACAGTTATGGGACACACTACTCTGATTACTGGGCTACAACCTTCCCAGAGATGTATTTCTAGGTGGATGATATCAGACAGACAGACAGACACACACACACACACACACACACACACACACACACACACACACACACACACACACACACACACTTGCCAAGTCTGGGATTAAAACTCCTATCTATCTTATCACACTACAGTGGTACACAGTTATGGGACACACTACTCTGATTACTGGGCTACAACCTTCCCAGAGATGTATTTCTAGGTGGATGATATCAGCAGCCTTACCAAAGTAGAGCATTTGAATTGTAGGGAGTGTGACTACCCTAAAAAGCATTGCTCTCTACACAGACAGTGATCGACACACACACACACACACACACACACACACACACACACACACACACACACACACACACACACACACACACACACACACACACACACTTGCCATGTCTGAGATTGGAACTCCTACCTAACTAGTTTATCACACTACAGCAGTATGCAATTATAGGATGTGCCACAGAGATTACTGGGCTACAACTCTCCCAAAGGTGTATTTCACAGTGGATGACCTCAGCAGGCTTGTCATAGTAGGGCTATGGGGAGGGCAGTGTGTGTGCATGGACCATAACCCATTCATCTAGAGGTTGACACACCACATGCGGGCACACACAGGGTCATATTTCACAGGTATGTGTATACAGCTTCTAGATGAATACTGCCTTGTACAGTCATGTTGCACAGCTAGCACTTGCACCACATAGTCTGTAATGCTGACAGATACCAGTGGCTAGTATCTAAAGTGAGTGACATCTGAATCTCATGTGGTTGTGGCCCTTTGGCTGTGTGCTGGGTGGGACAGGCCTGGATCGCTCCTTGTCACATTCACCCTCTTCCACACATCTATGTATGTCTACCTTTGGCTTATTATAATGTGTTGTCCTTAAATATATGTCTGTATTCCTATCCAGTGTGTGTGTGCAAAGCATGAGTGGTGCATACTGAGGGGTGTCTGTACTAACATCTGTGACTGCCAGATATGTCTGGTCTACTGGTGTTTGCAGACATGGCCTTCATTTGTTTAAATGTGTGAGCATGCCCAGTATGACCTTTCAGTATGTTGTTGACTGACATTGCCTTCATTTCTCTAAGTGTGTGACCATGCCCAGTATGCCCATCTGTACTGAATGTGTGGATTGAGTCCAGGTAGTTTGTACTGCAGTGCAGAGCTTTGTGTTGTACACCTACAGGTAACATACTGTTTCTGCATGGTATCCGTTGATCATTTGGCATTGACTGTTACTACATTTCTACATAGGTTGGGGGCACACCTGACTATTTCTACATTTCTACATAGGATTGGGGGGCACACCTGACTGTTACTACATTTCTACATAGGATGGGGGGCACACCTGACTATTTCTACATTTCTACACAGGATTGGGGGGGCACATCTGACTATAACTAAATTTCTACGTAGGATGGGGGGCACACCTGACTTTTTCTGCATGTCTACACAGGATTGGGGGGGCACACCTGACTGTTACTACATGTTTACGTAGGATGGGGGACACACCTGACTGTTACTACATTTCTATGTAGGATGGGTGGCACACCTGACTATTTCTACATTTCTACAGAGGATTGGGGGGCCACACCTGATTGTTATTACATTTCTATGTAGGATGGGGGTGCACACCTAACTATTTCTACATTTCTACACATAATTGAGGGGGCACACCTGACTGTTACTACATTTCTACGTAGGATGGGGGGGCACATCTGACTATTTCTACATTTCTACACAGGACTGGGGGCACACCTGACTGTTACTACATTTCTATGTAGGATGGGGGGCACACCTGACTATTTCTACATTTCTACACAGGATTGGGGGCACACCTGACTGTTACTACATGTCTACGTAGGATGGGGTGCCACACCTGGATGTTACTACATTTCTACGTAAGATGGGGGAGGCACACCTGAAACTTGTACACATTTGCTATGACTGTACTGTTATGTCAGGTACTCCATTTCATTCTGTATTCTAAGCTATCATGGTGACTAGAGGCATACCAGTGTACTACAGATCTTAACTTTGATTTACCTACATATTAGTTTCTGACTTCCTACCCTTCAGCACTAATGTCCCACTGCCTGACCTGCTGTGGCCTGTCTGTGTAGGCCTGGGGGGGGGTTATCCATAAGCATCATTCAGAGCTCATAACACAGCCTTTGTTTGTGTTTGTCTACACCTGTCTTGCTGGCTGTGACTGTTGTTGGGTATGTGAACCCCCCTGACTGGCATGTGTTAGTCACTTACCTTGTGGGTGTCCAAGTATTGAGGGTGGTGCTGCAGGGCTGCCTATGTTGGATGCACATAGTAATCTCCCTACACATAGTTGAGCACAGGCAGTGTCATGTTTGGCATCCCTTTTACTTTATGTGAGAGTCAGAGAGAGGTGTTAATCCCTGGGTCCATCCTGTGTCAGTGTATGTGCTATGCGTTGCCTCTTTGCCCAGGCCAGGGCATACTGGGCATGCCTCCTTCTGCCTACTGGTGCAGGCTCAGATTATACCTCCTCAGAGTCACTCTGTGCCTGTGCTGGCCTTGGCAATGGTGGGGGACTGTGTGGCCCTGCCCCGTGCTGTTGCTGCTACAGCTGTTTCTGCAGGAACATATTGTGTAGTATGGCACACACGATGACAATTTGGGTACATGTAGCTGGTGAGTACTGCAAGGCTCCACCGGATGTGTCCAGGCACCGGAACCATGACTTGAGCATCCCAAACACATGCTCTACTATAATTCTGGTCTGTGCGTGTGCCTCATTATGGAGTTCTTGTTCAGGTGTGTGTGCACTTCTGATGGGTGTCATCAGCCACGGCTCCAGTGCATATCCAGCATCCCCCACTAGGTGACCGTGTGGGATGTCCCCATTGGCAAATCTCTAGTACAGCTGCATCAGATGACAGATGTGGGAATCATGATAGCTTCCAGGGCAGCCAGCACACACATTCATTATTATGCCCTGGGCATTGCACATGACCTGACAGTTGATGGAGGGGAAGCCCTTGCGGTTGATATAGACCCTACCCCGCTCACCGGGTGGTGCTTTGATGTGTATGTGCATGCGGTCTATAGCACCCACTATCTCAGGATATTCTGTTATTTGGTGGAACAGTTGCATATTGCTGGCCAACTCCTCATGGGTGTTGGGGAAATATACGTGCTTACCGACATGTGCTGACATGGCATCCAGGAACTGGTGGAGTACCCTGGATGCTGATGCCTGTGAGATCCCCATCATATCCACAGTTGGCCTTCGGAAGGTACCTGTAGGTAGTATTCTTAGGCCTGCACATACGTTGGTATCCACTGGGATGGGTTCCCCTCTGTTAGTTTTGTGTGTCAGGCGTGGCCAGCACAGCTCAACAATTTGCTGTAGGAGGTCCCTGTCCTCCCTATAGCGTTCCACTATCTCCAGCTCATGTAGCCTTTGGTAGGTTAACCTGGGTCTGTACAATCTTCTCCATCTTCTCACTGTGGGTTGGTTGACAGCATTCATATCCTCACCAGCCTCAGCCTCTTCCACAAGTTGTTGTATGATAGCTGTTGCAGCCCCTATCATTTTGTTGTTTTGATTGTTAAAAGTTCCCTGCTTGTTTACACCAGTGGTGTACAGTGTGGGAAAAAACAGAGGAGAAGGTGTTTGCATAGTTTATAGTAGTGTTCTGGGCTGGGCTGGTTTGCTGCCTGTGTAATTGGCTAATTTTGATACATTTCATCTGCCAGCTATGCTAGTTCTCCTAGATTGCCTTCCTACTGCTGTTTTCCCTTCCCATTGCCTTCCTGTTTAAGCCCAGGGGCACGCCACACAAGCACCGTCCTCAAATGTGCACAGAGATGCTATTTCATGGTTTAACTTTTTTTTTAAACCTTTAAAACCCAGTGTGCAGTGCACACACCTGCTTAGGCAATATAAAGAGTGCTAGGCAGAGTCAGAGACATCCCCTTTGCTTAGCTATGCTTAGCTAGAAGCAAACCTGAGCCACAGGGCTCCAATCCACTTACACTGTGCCTGACCCCCCCCCCCCCATGATGTCAGCTAACTCCTAGGCTTGCACCAAGCTATTCCTATTCTTACACTGTTGGGATCTGACTAGCATGCTGGGGAAAACTGGAATTCACTATCATTCCCCTCATTTGCATAGAATTGCCTGCTAATGCATAGTTACATGTCTCACACTGAGCCTCCCCCCTTACCAACCACTACTCACTGGCCATGTTGTCTTCTGCCTGCCATTGACTTTCATGGCAGAATAGTGATTTTAGTTAGAATGCTTATTTTAGGTTTATTTTATTATTTTCCCCCCAATCCCATTAGCGTGCTGCTGCCCTACGCTTAAACAGCCGAGATCGGCTAAAAAAAATAAAAGTTGATTTTTTTAATTTTTTTATGCTGTTTGCCATGCCAGTGGCCTGATACTTGGCCATTGGCCTGCTTCCTGACTGATATGCAGCCTTTATTTGGAGCTGTCACAGCTCCGTTTTGGATTTTGCTGCAATGTACTCGGTTACTAACCGAGTACATTTCTACAGATTGCACTAGTCCTGCACGGCCGGTTTCAAGCTTCCTGGATCGCACATTCACCTCAATTGCATGGATTTCTCCTGCAAATGGGGTGATTTGCATACAGGGGCTTAGTCCATGCAGGACTAGTGCAGGAGCACTTGTGCACACCCCTGCAGGCTGTTCCTGGATCACATGGCAGACATATTGCCTGCTAGAGCTCCTGCACTAATCCTGCACGCCGTGCAAGGCATGCAGATTCCGGGGGATTGACTTTAAGAGACATTTTATTAACTGAGAAATTCCTTAAATATGTTCTGAATTTCATTTTATTTTTATTTTGAGGGTGAATATTATCACTAGATTTGTGGGAAAACAACAGAAGTGCCATCTGCAATGTTTTATGGAAAAAATATTTTATGGCAATTCAGAGAGACAGTTTGTATTTATATATCCATATGTGAAATTTGTTAAACTATATTTGCATTAACTTGATGATATTTTCTCACTTTGGCAAGGTAACCAAAAACAACTTTGATTTTTTTTTTTTAATTCTCTTGAATCCATGACTGATTTTTTTTTAATTTGTTCGAATGTTTCTAATGAAGCCATTAATTTTTTGGATGTTGTTATTTTGAAAGCTAATGTTAAGAATAAATGTATTTCTGTCATTTACAGAAAACCAGCATTTTCTAATGGATTTCGGTATTTTACAAGCAACCATCCTTTCTGGCAAAAGAGTACCTTAGCATAGTCAAGATAATTTAATTATCCAGAGTGGTCACTGAGGATGACACTTATAAAGATGAGTGCCCTCAGCTGAAGGAAATGATTACCCTACAGAGATGGTTTCAAAGATTGCTGATGAAATTTTCATGAGAAGATCTGCATGTTTTTGATCCCTTTTATGGTCAGTTAATGGTAATTTTCTAAAACAGAAACATATTTGGAAGGGTGAATATTACAGAGCAATACTTGTACCCTGTTTGCACCACAGAGTTTTCACTTCATTTTTACAAATTATTAACAGAATTGTTAAGAATCCATTGGGCAAACCCATGAACAAGAAAACTTGAAGTTCCCCTGGATATAAGAGAAGGTTTAATATTAAATACTTAATATTAAGACCATTTTTGAAAATGCTGATATAGCCACAGATAGTTTAAGAATAAATAGAAAGGCAAACTGTGGATCACGTGAGTATAGTAAATATATAAATGAAGGGTCATATGCAACAATGTTTAATTATCTAAGAGAAGATTCTTGTCTCAGAGTAGGTAACTGTAATAGCAGTGGGGTTGTTTAGTTAACTAGCTACCTCTCCTGAGACATATTTTGTAAAGGGAAAATGGGAAGACAGCTGTGTAAATAGATTTATAAATATGTTTACAATATTAAACATAAAGATATGAACAATGCCCTTTATATGCATTTTCTTGTATTCAGAAACTTTACCAAGTTTTTATTTTGGTCATGGTAACTAAATCTCCCATGGGTGTTTGCTGGCAGAGTACATTGGAATATAAAGAGCTGAGAATGCAGAGTATTTTAAACATTGCATCTTTTCCTAGATTTAATCATTCTATTTTTACTGGCAAATTTTTAAAAATATGATTTTCTAAGTTATGATATAATATATAACTTTAGCCTTGAAGTTATTTATTGTTTTATTAACAAATATTTTACATTATTGTAGTATTAGTATTAAATATTTTGCTTTTTGTTTATTTATTCACTGGCTTTTAGTACTGATGTTTTTATCAGCTAATTTCTGTAAATTGGTCACATTAATGTGTAGCTATATACGTGCAAGCATCTGTTTTATCTGAAAAGTTCTGATGACGTCTGTATCAGTTTTCCAGATGAAATTGCTTAAACTGTTTTATTACATTATTTAAAAAAAGTCTTAATGAGTATATAGTATGAATTTTCTGCGTTTTTTTTTTATTCATTGACCTTACTAATCCTTTAATATATAGTATGTTTTGCCATAAGTATTTATACTCCAACACAGCAATAATTACTCTTAATTGTTTATGTATTAAATGCACAGGTTCATGGCAGTTTCAAAATGTATTCCTTAAGTATGAGCTGTGGAACAACATTGCTGTCTTGGTTAGCTCTGTCTATATGCCCTCATTTTCAGCTCAGAAGTAATGGATGTATGGAAGATCTCAGCCAAGTGGATATCAAAGTAATCATATCCCATATATTAAACTTAATGGGTAGTGATCAAAGTAATCATATCCTGTATATTAAACTTAATGGGTAGTGATCAAAGTAATCATATCCCGTATATTAAACTTAATGGGTAATGATCAAAGTAATCATATCCCGTATATTAAACTTAACGGGTAGTGACCAAAGTAAACATCTCCCGTATATTAAACTTAATGGGTAATGATCAAAGTAATCATATCCCGTATATTAAACTTAATGGGTAATGATCAAAGTAATCATATCCCGTATATTAAACTTAACGGGTAGTGACCAAAGTAAAGATCTCCCGTATATTAAACTTAATGGGTAATGATCAAAGTAATCATATCCCATATATTAAACTTAACGGGTAGTGATCAAAGTAATCATATCCCGTATATTAAACTTAATGGGTAGTGATCAAAGTAATCATATCCCATATATTAAACTTAATGGGTAGTGATCAAAGTAATCATATTCCGTATATTAAACTTAATGGGTGGTGACAAACTACATTCTACTCTCAAACATTAAAGTGCCAAAGGGCTAAGATGAAGAGGACATTTGATCCTAAGCCTCTCCCAGTGATAAACTATATATAACAGAGGTGGGCTTCTTAGAACTCCTAATGGAATCAATTAATACAAGAAAAAGGGTGCCAGCCCTTCTCACTATTGTTAAGACGTATATTGCTGGAAAGACAAGAAGATGTATCAGAGCTTGACTGCTATTACAGACTTCAGCTTACATCTCAGAAGAAAGAGTCTGATTTAGCTTCATGGCACAGAGTGATTGCAGCATAGTGACCACTGCTACAACTATAGCCTTGCAGAGGAAAAAAAATACTCTGTTACATTAAGGAAGTAATATTTTGTACTGCATCTCTTGATACTTTCCCAAACAGGTAAAGTGATCCGTGCACAGTAGAAAACAGAATGTTGTTTCACTTTAGTCAGTTAAATTGTACGTCTAGTCAAGGTCTGGTCCAACCTATTCACATAAAAGAAAGAAGGGCAGAGGCTTCTGGACCATAACACCTAAAGGCTGCTTATAGCACCAGCTCAAACATCCTGAGGTGAGGTGGGAGGAGGCACCTAAGCCCACTTCATAAGCAATGCCAACTGGTGGATGAGTGATTGGTGGTTGAAGAAGCAGAGCGGACTCAAACCATCAATGCTGTGTCACAACTGGTTAGACTGGGAGGTAGACATATGGTAGACCACACCCTATAGCTGCCTGACCAGACAGCTACTGCATATCCACAAGCTGCATACTAGGGGAAGGCTAAGGGCAGGGACCTGTACAGAACCAGTATTTGACACACTCCCTAATGTCTAAGTCTCACCTCAAAGGTAATTAATGGACTTATAAGGCCCCATCATGGAAACAAGTATGCCCTAGATCTCTCCTGTAGTGTGAAAAAGTCTAGCTGTCATCTCTGGATGGAGGAAATTAGCCACTGGATTAGTACATGATGGGGAGCTATTTGGCTGTCCTGTAAGGGATAGAAAAAAGTGGTTGAACACATGTAATGAACAAAACTCATTATAGATGCTGCCATCAAAATTAATTATACCCACATCTATTACTACAAAACTTGTTAAGGACGCCATTGTGCAACAAAGAACAGCTTCCATGACTAGTTTTGTACACGTCAACCATCCATATTCTTGTCCCAGTCATTTGACTGCCCTTATGTTAGTTCATCTGTTCTCATCACCAGCACAACAGAAATCCTAAAATTGTCACTCAACTTCTTCTCCAGCAGGAGCAAGTATCCCGATATTGATATGACTTAGCCATTAGGGTTTGGTGACTAGTGACAAAATAAGTTCATTGTAATATGACTTTTCAATACTTCTTATATTAAAACACACAAAAAATACCTCTGCTGGGATAAACACTTCATATTTAATTTTGTTGATTGTTTTCATTCTAAAATACACAAAAATTCATTAGAATATTCTCATACAACTTCAAAGTAAGTACTCTCTGCACACCATAAGTGTACTCACAGACCCCAGTTGGTGGCTATCACAGGAAATAAAGAAGACTCCTGATGAATATAAGGTGGCGTGGCCTAAAAATAAATGTACCAGACTACAAAGTAAAAATGAACATTTTTCCTTACCTAGACAGCACAATGTCCAGTAAATTAAACAACAGCAGGCTTTCTAAATAAATGTTAGGATGTCCTTCTATGAAATATCAGTGGTTTCTGGACTTATATGAAATGTGTATAAACAGTTAACCAAACTCACTTTTTGGGCATGGGTTAGCTATGATTGTGTCAAAACCAATGTCAGAAGCTAGCACAGATCACTACCTACATCCACAATATGTGCCAGTCCTCCCCTTGTTGCATTAACACCACCACCTAGTCCATCTTTGTTTTATGACATTGACTATCTTGACAGCACTTACAAAAAAATCATCAAATAGTTTAAGAAAGTTCCAAACTATGATAAAGCTGGTTCTTGTGGTCTGTTCCATAAATTTATCAAATCATGGGACAATTTTCACTGTGATGCCATTAAAGTACAACATCAGTACTTCCATCACACCAGTATACTTTCTACTTTCTGAAAGATTGGTAATATTGCATCAGTTCCTAAGTGTGGCTGAAGTTTGAGACTTGAGTCTTTTTATACTACTCCTGTACAGTCTCTTCCAGCTCAAACCCTTGAGAAAGCAGCAACCTATCAATTGTAAGATGACATGGAGATATGACCTACTCACAAGCTATCAACACAGCTTCAGAAAAGGACACAGAACCAGCAGCCTGTCAATTGTAGGGTGACACAGAGATACAACCTACTCACAAGCTATTAACACAGCTTTAGAAAAAGGCACAGGACCAGCAGCATGTCAATTGTAGGGTGACACAGAGATATGACCTACTCACAAACAATCAACACAGCTTCAGAAAAAGGCACAGAACCAGCAGCCTGTTGATTGTAGGGTGACAGAGATACAACCTACTTGCAAACTATTAAAACAGTTTCAGAAAGGGGCACAGAATCAGTACTGCTCTGGTCTTTCTGAAAAATGCACCTTACTGCATAACAGAGTACCGTATTTATAGACCTCTCCAAGACAAGTAACCTTCTTGACCATCTCTTTCACTTCAATCAGCTCTCAGTGTACAGCTTTAAATATACCTCTATTAAGTTCTTTTCCAACTACTTGCTCAGTAGTTCTATAAAGCCATACTCCCCCTTACACTTGGTTTTCTGTTTCCCTCAGCATTGTCTACCATTCCTTAAGGCTCAGTCTTTGAGTCACTACTTTCCATCATATTAACTGCCTCATTATCTCACTGAGGATGAATAATATCATTATTTATGCAGATGACATTGTCAGCTGGAAATCGTGCAGCTGATCTCAATCTGTTGTAATATACTAAAACCTACCTAGATTAACCATTTCAGGTTTGTGAACAAAGGAATGTTAAAGTTAACTTTAACCAAATTAGTGTCTTAGTATTACAGAAAGATGAATTAAACATCACAGACCCAGATGATGATCCTCTAAAAGGGGTATAATATTTTACATACCTGAGAGTTTGTTTTGATACTGGCATTATATTCTCTACCCATATCTACAAAGTAGTGATTCAAATAACAATAATGCAATATACGTATAATATAAATAGCAACTTCATAACCAAGCAAGGTTAGACTGCTACTGGCAAAGGCGGTTTACTTCCATTCTTTTGTTACCCCTTCCCATTCATAAATACCACAGCTGTAAAGAATCTACACAAATTATAAGCAGCATACAATCACATTTGCTTTTTAGTTGTAAGTGAAGGCAGTGGGTTCCAGCACTGCTTAGTCATTAAACAGGCAGGCTAGCTTCCAAATTATTTAAGGCTAACCTTAATAGCAAGTACTGTACTATATATAAGCCTTCACATGGACCACTGTAAATATCAACTGCTTACTGTCAGACTACGCCTTAAGTCTGGTAGATCTAGACATTCTATTGATAAAAGTCTGGCAGTCCTACAATACTCCCTCAGTTACCCTGATGAATTTCTGCACTACTCCCTCAATTACTCTGATGCAATCCTGCAGTACTCCATCAGTTACCTTGATGAATCCTGCACTGCTCCCTCAGTAACCCTGAGACAATCCTGCACTACTCCCTCAATTACCTCGATGCAATCCTGCACTACTTTATCAGTTACCCTGATGTAATCCTACACTACTCCCTCATTTACCCTGATGCAATCCTGCATTACTCCCTCAATTACCCTGATGCAATCCTACACTACTCCATCAGTTACCCTGATGCAATCCTCACTACTCCCTCAATTATCCTGATGTAATCCTGCACTACTCCCTCAGTTACCTTGATGCAATACTGCACTACTCCATCAGTTACCTTGATGCAATCATGCACTACTCCCCCAATTACCCTGATGCAATCCTGCACTACTCCATCAGTTACCCTGATGCAATCCTGCACTACTCCATCAGTTACCCTGATGCAGTCATGCACTACTCCATCAGTTACCTTGATGCAATCCTGCAGTACTCCCTCAATTACCCTGATGCAATCCTGCACTACTCCATCAGTTACCCTGATGCAATCCTGCACTACTCCATCAGTTACCCTGATGCAGTCATGCACTACTCCATCAGTTACCTTGATGCAATCCTGCAGTACTCCCTCAATTACCCTGATGCAATCCTGCACTACTCCATCAGTTATCCTGATGCAATTCTGCACTACTCACTCAGTTATCCTAATGCAATCCTGCACTACTCCCTCAGTTGTTCTGATATATATTTTTTTAATTTATAGTTGGGACCCACATTCTGGAATATACTGCCCAGTTCTGTTAATCGGCTGTCAGCCTTCATTTCCTTTTTCAATCAATAGACTTCTTCTGCAGTAACAAGTGATTGCATTTGTTAGAGCACATACATATTCTGTAGTGTTATTGTTGTTATTGTTATTTATTACTGCCAAGATATGCTGCTTTCTGCTCTTCATCTGCTTCATTATTTATCACTCTAGAAAGTAGACACAAAAATGGGACTTGTATCTGTTGCAAATAAAGGAGGAGGGTCTAGTTCTCTATCCTAATGCTGAGATGCTGTAAAGTGATTTCTTAGAACTATCTGTTACATAAGCAGTAAGTGCTTCAAAGTAGTTCCCTTGGTAACATCCCTCAGGTCAACTCATAACTGAGTATGTGTTTCAGATATCAGAGGCATTTTACAAAGCCGAGTCAGAATGTTAAGAAACTACTCATGAAAGATAGTAGAAAGCCTTTAGCTGTTCTTTCTGATACACTCAAAGCCAGTAGGGATTTCAATCTTTTGAAACAATGCATCTTTGAAAACCATAAATCATTTACAGTTATGGTATCAAATGATACCCTGCTGTGAATATACTGAAATAAAACGGCTAAGAGATTTAAATTTTGACTTGGAGAATACTTAAATTGTGGCGTTAACTACTAGTCATATTAAAAATTGTGAAACTTTTGTTAATTCACCCGTTTAAGCCTTTTCTTGTGGCTATTTTAATTGTATCCAGCTATTTATGTAGTTTATTTTGTTAATTTCAGCATGATAAATAAAAATGTATGCTAATGCCAGCATACAGTTATGAATGACTCTTAGAAAATGCTGTTGTTGTATGCATAGTCAACTCAATGCATTTCTGTTATGAAGGACTCTAGTTCCTGAATCTTATTATCAACGTACAGGGCCTGTTCTTCCTGTTGTTTTAACATCAGTTTTGCTTCTACTGTCTATTAAATGACCCACTAATTTGTAGATAAACCAGTCAAGCCACATGACACATGTAAAATGATGCACATGTTCAGTTATGAAACACACTTTAGAAATAAGAAATGTGATTTTTTTAAGATGTTGTGTTATTGGCTAATGTGAAACAAGATTAATTAGTCTCAGACAGCTGTAAATGTCCATCATGTTTTGTATACCATGAAATGGTGCAGCTAAAAGAAAAAAAAATGCAGAGATATGTTTGAGCCATGCACAGCCACATTTGTTACATATAATATGTGTAACACATTGAACACATGTCTTCCACCACAGGAAGTAATAGCACCTGAATACATGGCTAAGTGCAGAAAATTCCAGAAAACAGAAAATTTCATGGCATACAGGCTTTCTGACTCAAAGAATAAATATTCAACACAATTAACCCTATAATGACAAAAGAAGGCAGGGCAACATAAGAACATGCAGTAGTGAAACAACACTGTAAACCATAGGAGTTGAAGAGGACACCATGTACAGTGCAAAAACACAGTGCAGCAATGCAGAGAGTCACCAATAACATAATTAAAAGAGGCAGAGACCTCAAAATCATGCATAAATTTTGCTAATATCCTACACACTGATATAGCCTGAACATCAATTTGTCACAAGATGGGCAAACATAAAAGAAATCAAGGGCACTGCACGAATAGAACAATACTTATATCTAAGACACACAGCACAACGATATAAGGAAAGATACAAGGCAGAGTGTGCAATGAGAACACAAAGGTTACACAGCCAAATTCTGAAGGCAATGACATCATGAAGATCACTGCAAAGTTGTATGTGGCATATGATGATAACTGCAGTAGAAGGTCTAGTATGGAGCAGTGCTGCAGGTTGTTAGGATACACTAATGTATGACAAAGTAAATCACAAAGATATTCATAAGCATGCACTCATTTAGTTGGGGTATCCAGCAGAAAGTATCAAAAAATTAGGAAAAATGGAATGTTTGAAGAACAGACATATTAACTATGCAATACCTGATTCAGAAAGCACTGTGAATATGTAGAAATGCAGCAAGCAACAATGGTCTTGTCATGACTTTTGGTTAGTATGCTGGTGCCAGCAGTCACCATAGGGAGTGGCTCCATTTCTGACATATCTTTTTTTTTGCATATATGCCTGTGTAAATACTTCATCACAGCCTACCTACTTTATCTTTAAAGATGTCATCTTTCTGTTGAAGGACAACATTTACCATTTTGAAGTTTTCTTTGACTTATCTTTCAGATGATTCATATTGAAGCCAGGCACTGTAAGTATGATGTGCAGATATGAACTGCTTCACTTACTAGCTATTATTTTCACGTCGTACAATATTCATTGCATCAGTAGTCTGAATGCAATAAGGGAAAAAAAAATATTTCCTTCTCACTCTTTTCTCTTTAACTCTTCTTTTTGATCCCATCCATGTTTTGCCTTCATAGTAGGCACAGCATTCCTGCCTCTTTACCTCTGATTTCTCCAGTCTGGCTGAGCGTCTCTAACCTGATCACATTTCTGCTTTCTCTCTCTGTTGTTATCTTCTGCAAGGCTGCTTGTATCGGCCTTGTCTTTATTATTTACCACTGCTGAGTGTCCTTATATCTTGGCTTCCTTTTGTTGTCATTTCTACTGGCTGCATTTCTCAGATTCACCCTTCTTATTCTTCTCCTGTGCTTAACTTGCTTGGATTCTTTTGAAATCTTGTACTCATGTCTTCCAGTCTTCTGCCCATCTTACTTAAATCTTGGTTTGCTGCAAATCCTTATTCTTTCCTGTCCTTCTGTTGCCTACACCTCTTCAGTTACACTTTACTCTTACTCATATTCCTATCTTACCATCTACCATATCTATCTAACACATTCTGCCCTGAAGCTTCCTCATTCTTCTGCAAACCTCATATCTGCTGCCACCACAAATCTCCAAGAAGCAACCCCATTCTCCACTCCCACACCTCACCCACCTCCTTCCTCCTTTCCCTAGTCTTCATGTGTGTGTGTGCGTGTGTGTGTATATGTGTGTGTGTGTGTGTGTGTGTGTGTGTGTGTGTGTGTGTGTGTGTGTGTGTGTGTGTGTGTGTGTCTGTGTGTGCCATTACTTCTGTAGTATAAATGAGATCCTGCATACTAAATCTCTAAATGTATGCTTCGTCATGTAACAGACGGTAAACATTTACTTCTTCCTTGATCCCGTTAAAAACGTAAGGGTTAATCATTTACTTGATACATTGCTCTCTGCCAAATGGCTAATATATGTGCTACTCGATAAACAAACTTGTTATGCCAAAATAAACCTCTGTGTGTTAATAGCCAGACATTGCATCAATCATTCCTTCCCTTCCAACTGCAGCCATACTTAAATTAGTTACATTTTTGCAAAGTAGTCTGTCTATTAGTTAGGGATAAAACATGTCTTTGGCTCATGGTGACAGGTACTAAACAAAGTATAATGCTAGGTTAACAGTAACTTTGAGAACCACATAAGTATAACAAATATGAAGATTTAATTAACTCATGTATTAATGAAGCAAATGAGCTACTCCTGAGCCCAGCCTACATGCAGAATGATAAATACTTTTAAGGATAATTTAGTGTAGCCAATTGCCCAGCAAAGAAGAATACTGCAGTACCTGTAGAATGCTTACACAGAGATGGTAATAACCTATGAAAGTCTATGCAGAATGACTTGTGATTATGATTTCCATTTTAAGAGCCTTCAGATGTCCCAACTAGCCTTACATAAATACAATAATTATGGACGTGGTACATTCACTCTTCTCCATCTTTAACAGGGTTTCATATTTTCCATCTTCTAGACCTCCAGTTCCATTTTAATTCTGAGTCCATATTGCAGTGGATAAACTTTGCAAAATTTGCAAAACATCATTCACCTCTAGCTCAGTCTTGGCTTTCATTCCTTTCACTGACAAAAACTACATTTTGCTTTTGCTAACAATAGAGACAGTTGACTTGCTATGGCTGTATTGCCTTTTGTTTTGTCACAGCATATTCACAGCCTTAATATAATATCCATTAAAGAGAGCTTTTGTCATCCATTCCATGCCAAATAATACAGTGATACACAAGTCTAACATCTGTGCTTTTTCATCATTATGTGTTACAATTCACTTGATCTTTATTTCAGATGTCATTTTCTCACCAGTATACATATTTGGCAATAGCTTTCTGGCTTTTACAGTGATATGTAACCTTACTGCCAAGAAGACAACTGAGAATTTCTGCCATATAATCTAAGAGAAAGTTTGTGATGACCCATTTAGACTGATTTTAAAGCTTGCCAACTGAAGTACTAGTTTTGATACGTAAGAGGAACCTGTTCCAGAAATGGGGGATATTCCAGGTTTGGTACATGCAGCAGAATAAGCTTAGTTTTCTAGAGTAGATGTTTGCTGCATTACTGATTCTATTTAAGTGAAACATGTCAAAGACTGTGGGGCATTTGTAGCACTGAAGGCTAAATGGAGATCACCTCTGAGGAGCTTATATGAGACTGACTAGAGTGGGAAGACATTTAGTCTATTAGAGCAGCTAAACAAAGGCCTGAGATCATTTTGATGAGGAAATGTTAAGGTTTGTCAAGATGGTTTAGTTGCATATAGGGGTACGCACTGACATGAACATTATATTAAATGATGGGTGGCCTATTAAGAGAGGGGAAATGTGGGTCTGTAGCTTCTCTAGGCCTAGTAGAAATACCACAAAGGATAACCTGTGTAAAGTACAAGGATTTTCTAACCACAGAAGAGACAGGGTGGTCAAAAGAGAGTTTGCCATCAAGTATCCAAGTTGCTGATCATTGGGTCAAATATAAATGATACCTCTCACATTTTTACAGAATGTCCAAATTTTTGCCTCATATGTTCGATCTGCTCTGCATAAAATTTGCGTTTTTCTGGCAAATCACTGAGGATTGAAGCCACTAAATAATGATAGACATTTGAGTTTCAGAATTTATATCCTTCAGAAAATGGATCCTAACACTAGTCCTGTTATTCTAGCAACTTTCTAAGTTTATAAGAGCAATATTTAAAAATTATTCCTATTTTTGGGCCTTTGTACCTCCCTTATTTTAGGATTTGTTCAGATTTCTTGCACTAAGAGGTTGATAGATATGCAAGACACTGTGCTATGCAGTGGCAATTATAGGTTTACCAAAATAAATTACACTGTACTGCCTGGCACTGATGGTAGGTCCATGAATAACAATCTAGTGCTTGTTTGGTCTAACCCTTACTGGATAATTTGAGTATCATAATGGGATTTAATAACTGTCCCCAACCCCTGGTTTGAAATAATTTTCAAACATTCATAGTTGCATAGAGAAGGCAGTACCTGTCTGAGTCAAACCTATGATTACTGGCAAAAGTAAAGCATCCTGGTGTACCCCTAGCATAAATAGGCTGTTCAACAAAAGGAAAAAGAAATCCTCTCCAAGGCCAAGAAGGAACAGACAAATCCATGAAAAAAGACACTCACCAGTCTAAACAAACAAATTAGAGAACTGGTCAAATCTGCCAAAGCAAACTATGAGGCAAAGATAGTCTCCCAGGTGAAAGATAACCATAATATCTTAATATCAACTTTATGTTAGAGAAGTACATGCCAAAGAGGAGGAAGCCTAGCATAGGATCATTTGGGACACTTGCCAGTGACATTGTTCTGTCTAGGTCAAACACCACCTGACCTTAGCAGTATGAATTCTACTACATAGTCAGGTGAAATGAATAATGTCTCACTCAATGTTGAGCTGGAAAAGCTTATTAATTATCTCAACATAAGAGGTTAAGGTCCAGGTGGATAGCATGGACCATATGTCCCTTACCAGTTTAAATTAAAAAACTGTACTCCCTTGAAGCACTCCTCACCTTGGAGAATGCAGACATAGGTGCACTCACAGAAACATGGTTCAGAACCATAGAAAGAACCCTGGCTGTCAAAGACCACAATGCCATTCATACATTTCGATCCCTGTCAGCTCAGGATAAAACAAAGGGAGGAGATGTGAAAGTGTTCATACACTGCTAGACTGGTCCAACAACATGACTCACTTGAGATACTCCATGCTCAACTAACTATAGGTGCAACCCTCTATCATATCCTTGTTAGCTACAGATCACCTAACTTGAGTCTGGAAAACCGCACCTCCTACCTAAACCTACCGGAATCTCTTAACATTCAGTCTAACACCATACTTATGGGTGACTTCAACTAACCCTCCATAAACTGGGTGATTTATACAACCCATAATTCACTTGCTCAGAGGTTTTTGGACTTTGTCAATGCAAACTTCCTAGAGCAACTAGTTAGCTCCCAACAGCAGGTACAAATATCCTAGACCTAATACTTATGAACATGGGGGGATGCTGCTCCATCCTGTGCATCAACTCCTCACTGGTAAGATCTGACTAAAAAATTATCTCCTTTAGTATTAAAACTAACCTAAAACCCCCATCAAAATCCAAACCTGTTAAGAACTTTGCTAAGGCCAATTACTTCAAACTAAATGACAGCTTACACTTTTAAGCCCCTCAAAACCAGGATGACATTGAGGTCTACTCTGAGCTGTGCACAAAAGCACTGTACAACCACATTCATAGTTGCATAGAGAAGGCAGTATCTGTCTGAGTCAAACCTATGATTACTGGCAAAAGTAAAGCATCCTGATGTATCCCTAGCATAAATAGGCTGTTCAACAATAGGAAAAAAAAATCCTCTCCAAGGCCAAGAAGGAACAGACAAATCAGTGAAAAAAGACACTCACCAGTCTAAACAAACAAATTAGAGAGCTGGTCAAATCTGCCAAAGCAAACTATGAGGCAAAGATAGTCTCCCAGGTGAAAGACAACCATAAGGCTTTCTTTAATTATGCTGGTAACCTCAAAGGAAACACTCAGCAATGTGCCGAGTTAATCATGAATGACAACACTTATGCCCAGCCTGAAACTATAGCAAACCTGCGAGCCAACAAGGTCAGTTCAAACTTCTCTCCCCATCACCTCCTACTACACCTAAAGAAATATACACAACCATCACCCTACCAGTCATTATAAGGAAACAGGTCCTTACTGTGCTTGCTAAAGCCAAAAACACACCATTCATGGATCCCAACAACATTCCAGGCTGTTTCTTAAATAGCTTAAAGCAGAATTTATCAGGGCCACTAAAAAACATCTTTAACCACAACCTCTGAATGTGCTTCGTCCCAGAGGAATGAAGGACTGCAACAGTCATCTCTCTACACAAGGGGCCCATCAGCTGACCCAGGGAACTACAGACCCATAAGCTTGACCAATCTCACCTGCCAGGCCATTGAGAGGAATTTTCATGGACCTGATCAATAATGACATAGGAACTCTCCAAAAAACTGGACCAGATCCAATTTGGCTTTGTCAAAGGGAGGTCTTGCCTGCTCAATCTGGTGGATTTCTTTGAGAAAATCACCAGGGCCTTGGATGAGGGTAAAACAGTACACACTGCTTATCTAGACCTGGCAAAGCTTTTGACTCAATCCACCACTTGGGGATCATAGATAAATGAACTTTGACAAATTTCACATCATGGGCTTGGAAGGCTATTTATGAACACAAAGATACAGCTAAGTTCTTCATTTGTTTTAGTGCATGTCTAGCCATGTTTCACAATGGTTATGATTATCATTGCCATGCTCTATGTATAATGGTTTACAATCATTTGTGTTAATGACATTCTGTTGGCAGTTATGCTGTTGAAAATCAGAATGTCGTGCACAAAATCAAGACTGTACTGGATAGTCGAACACACTTATGCGAATGCAGTAGTGCATTCGCATAAGTGTGTTTGACTACATGTATGGAGATCGCGGTACAGTGGGGATTGGAAATTCATCCATATCCCCACTGTAGTGTTATCTCGGAGTTGGTATATATTAGTAGCAGGGGGTGTGGGGGGTGCAGCCTCCCACAGGGGGGTGCAGGGAGGCTTGCCCCCCTGCAAAAACATGATATGTCGTATAGGAGTTTGATTTACATTAGTTCCTATACAGCTATCATGTGACACTTTTGGCGACAATGTTGACTCAAATGTGTCGATCATTTGGGGCGACATTGTGTACGTTCAAAATATTTGGTTTCAGTTTAACTTTTTGTTGTTTCGAACGGCAAATGTTTTGCCTTTCAAACTAACGATAGTAAACCATGTATAATTACCCTTTGCAATTTATTTTGAAAATATTACCTGAATGTTTGATTATCAGTTTTGCTGATGCTGATTTAATGACTATTATAGCTATTATTAGAGAGCCACAATGTATTAGAATGTGCTGCTGGGTGTTATCAGTTGGGAATATACAATTCCAAATAACAGCTTTACTTATAGAATTCAGATCTTCAGATTTCAACTTAAATACCTCCACTATTGTTCTTTTTCTTTTAATATCTGCTCACTGATTTGCAACTTAAAGATGATGAGAACAGAAGAATCTCACCTGATAAAGTAACCAAACAATCTATTACCCATAGTGCTGCTGCATTCTGGTCACAAAATGCATTAGCATAATTCTGCTTTTTCTTTCATTTTTATTTTAAAATAAAATTAGCTTCTGTTCAGCATGCATTCTGCATGCGCAGTTCAGATTTTTTTAACATATGTTGCTATGATTGTGGGAAAAAAGCACTTCGGCATGTATGCAATTGATCCGCCTGTATCAACTTGGGAAAAAGTCATGCGGCTGCACTCTGCACTTCACCTACAACAGTAATAAATAAAAAGTGCAGCTTCAAATCAGATCTTTTTCAGACATCAATATCAGTGTCCAAATCTTTTCTCTCAAATGCATCATATTCTATTCTTCTTCCTTCCATTAAAGTCTCTTTAAATATTATGTAGTGTTATACCAAATGATATACAGCCAAAAAATAAAATTGTTTACTATTACTGAATGATATGAAAAGATACCCCTGTCTTCCAAACTTTGTTCTAAATCAGAAAGCATTTTCTAGATATAATCACGACATACCAAATACATTCATTATATCTAATACTTCAAACACTGAAGCCTATAAGATCCACAGAAGGTCAAAACTCACAACACCAAAGCTATGTTGCTCCTGGATTTTTTAGCAGCACTAAAAAGTCAGAGACATATTGCATGAAATTATGGTATGTCAGGGACTGTTTATTTATCTTTTCTCACTGTTGTGCAATCTCGGAGTTGGTTGGAATGTGGGGGGTACAGGGGGGCTTGCAAAGATGCTGGGTTCATTGCTTTCAGTGCTGTGTATTTTGACCTTCTGAGGTTGATCTTCTGTGCTTTCATATTCAAAGCATTTGAAAAAATAACCCCCAGATTCTGCAAGCCTTGCACGGCATGCAGGATCAGTGCAGGAGCTCCAGCAGTCAATTTGTCTGCCATGCAATCCAGGAATAGCCTGTAGGGGCGTGCACAAGCGCTCCTGCACTAATCCTGCATGGACTAAGCCCCTGTATACAAATTACCCCATCTTCAGGAGAAATCCATTCAAATGAGTTGAATTTGCAATCCAGGAAGCTGGAAAGTGGCCGTGCAGGACTAGTGTAATCTGCAGAAATGTACTCCGCCAGTAACGGAGTACATTTCTGCAAATTCCAAAACGGAGCCGTGACAGCTATAATAAAGGGTGCATATCATTCAGAAGGCATGCCAGTGGCCAAGTATAAGCCCATTGGCATTGCAAACAGTTGAAAAAAAAAATAATCAACTTTTATTTTTTTTTAGCCGATCTCGACTGTTTAAGTGTAGAGCAGTGGCGCGCAAACAGGATCGGGGGGAAAATAAGAAAATAAGCCTAAAATAAGCATTCTAACTAAAATCACTATTCTGCCATTATAGTCAATGGCAGGCAGAAGACAACATGGCCAGTGAGTAGTGGTTGCTAAGGGAGGAGGCTCAGTGTGAGACGTGTAACTATACATTAGCAGGCAATCCTATGCAAATGAAGGGAATGATAGTGAGTCCCAGATTTCCCCAGCATGCTAGTCAGCTCCCAACAGTGTAAGAGCAGGAATAGCTTGGTGCAAGCCTAGGAGTTAGCTGATATCATAGGAGGGGTGGTGTCAGGCATACTGTAAGCAGATTGGAGCCCTGTGGTTCAGGTTTGCTCCTAGCTTAGCACAGCTAGGCAAGGGGGTCTGTCTGAGTCTGCCTAGCACTCTTTACATTGCCTAAGCAGATGTGCATGCCACGCACTGGATTTCAAAGAAAAAAAAAAGTAAACCAGGAAATAGCAGCTCTGTGCACATTTTAGCACTGCATTTGTGCAGCGCACCCCTGGGCTTAAACAGGAAGGCATGGGAAGGGAAAACAGGAGTAGGAAGGTAATCAAGGAGAACTAGCACAGCCGGCAGGTGAAATATATCAGAATCAGCCAACTACACAGGCAGCTGACTAGCCCAGCCCAGAACATTACTATAAACCATGTAAACTCCTTCCCCTCTGGTTTTTACCATACTCTACACCACCGGTGTATACAAGCGGGGAACTTTTCACAAACAAAACTACAAAATGATAGGGGCTGCAGCAGGCATCATACAACATGTGCAAGAGGCTGAGGGTGGTGAGGATGCGAATGCTGCCGACCAAACCACAGTGAGGAGATGGAGAGGAGTGTGCAGACCCAGGGTAACCTACCAGGGGCTACATGAGCTGGAGATAGTAGAGCACTATAGGGTGGACAAGGACCTCCTACAGCAAATTGTTGAGCTGTGCCGGCCATGCGTGACACACCGAACTGACAGAGGGGAACCCATCCCAGTGGATACCAAGATATGTGTAGGCCTAGGAATACTAGCCACAGGTACCTCCCAAAGCTCAACTGGGGATATCATGGGGATCACACAGGCTTCAGCATCCTGAGTATTCCACCAGTTTCTGGATGCCATCTTAGCACATGCCAGTGAGCAGGTATATTTCCTCAACACCCGTGAGGTGTTGGCCAACAATATGTGTCTCTTCCACCAAATAGCAGAATACCCTGAGGTAGTGGGTGCTATAGACTGCACACACATATGCATCAAAGCACCACCAGTGATCAGGCTAGAGTTTACATCAACCGCAATAGCCTCCCCTTCATCAACTACCAGGTTGTGTGCGATGCCCAGAGCATTATAATGAATGTATGTGCTGGCTGCCCTGGAAGCTATCACAATTCCCACATCTGGCATCTGACATAGCTGTATCAGAGATTTGCCAATGGGGACATCCCTTACGGTCACCTAGTGGGGGATGCTGGTTACGCCCTGGCACCATGGCTGATGACACCCCTCAGAAATGCACACGCACCCGAACAAGAATGCCATAATGAGGCACACACACAGACCAGACTTATAATAGACCGTGTGTTTGGGATGCTCAAGTTCTGGTTCTGGTGCCTGGACACATCCAGTGGAGCCTTGCAGTACTCACCAACTACATGTACTCAAATTGTTATGGTATGTGCCATGTTACACAATATGATCCTGCAGAAACAGCTGCAGCAGGAACAGCGCGGGGCAGGGCCACACAGCCCCCCACCAATGCCAAGACCTGCACAGGCACAGAGTGACGCAGAGGAGGAACAACCTGAGCCTACCCCAGTAGGCAGATGGAGGTGTGTCCAGTATGCCCTGGTCTTGGCAAATAGGCAATGCATGGCACATACACTGACACAGTAGGGACCCAGGTAATGACACCTCTCTCTGACTCGCACATACAGTAAAAGGGATGCAAAATATGACACTACCTGTGTTCAACCATGCATAGGGAGTGTACTATGTGCATCCGACATAGGCAGCCCTCCAACACCATCCTCAATACTGGCACACCCACAAGGTAAGTCAAGTCAACCTACCAATTGCCGAATGGAGTAGAATGTGTCGTTACCTGTATCTATGGTATGGATGTGAGCATGCAAGGGAATCAGGTGGCTGAATGGTATACCAGCAGATAGTAGACACCTATAGTGGCACCATGACATCTGTAGCAAATACTGGAGTCACCATAGTAGCCAGTAATACACAGTGACAAAACCCACTGCAGGAAATGTGCTGGGTGATATGTGTGTCCATATGACTTACACATGCCAGTCAGGGAGGTTCACATACCCAACAACAGTCTCAGCCAGCAGGACAGGTGTAGTCAAACACAAACAGAGCCTGTGCTATGGCCTCTGAATGATGCCTATGCGTACCCCCCTGGCCTACACAGACAGACTACAGCAGGTCAGGCAGTGGGATGTTAGTTCTGAAGGGTAGGAAGTCAAACACTAATATGTAGGTTAATCAAAGCTAAGACATGTAGTACACTGATATGCCTCTAGCCACTATGATAGGTTAGAATACAGAATGAAATGGAGTACCTGTCATACCAGTATAGTCATAGCAAATGTGTACAAGTGCCAGGTGTGCCCCCCCCCCCATCCTATGTAGACATGTAGAAACCGTAAGGTGTGCCCTCCCATCATGTTTAGAAATGTAGAAACAGTCAGGTGTGCCCCCCATCCTGTGTAGAAATGTAAAAACAGTCAGGTATGTCCCCCCACAACCCTATGTAGAAATGTAGTAACAGTCAGGTGTGCCCCCCAATCCCATGTAGACATGTAGAAACAGTTGTGTGCCCCTACCCCCAATCCTGCGTAGATATGTAGTAACAGTCAGGTGTGCCCCCCAATCCAGTGTAGATATGTAGAAACAGTCAGGTGTGTCCCCCCCAATCCTGTGTAGAAATGTAAAAACAGTCAGGTGTGTCGCCCCACAACCCTATGTAGAAATGTAGTAAAGGTCAGGTGTGCCCCCACAACTCTGTGTAGAAATATAGTAAAATTCAGGTGTGCCCCCCAATCCCATGTAGACATGTAGAAACAGTCAAGTGTGCCCCTACCCCCAATTCAGCGCAGATATTTAGTAACAGTCAGGTGTGCCCCCCCAATCCTGTGTAGATATGTAGAAAGTCAGGTGTGCCCCCGCAATCCTGTGTAGAAATGTAAAAACAGTCAGGTGTGTCCCCCCACAACCCTATGTAGAAATTTAGTAACAGTCAGGTGTGCCACCCCCCCCACTCTCATGTAGACATGTAGAAACAGTCAGGTGTGCTCCTACCCCCAATCCAGCATAGATATGTAGTAACAGTCAGGTGTGTCACCCCCAATCCTGTGCAGCAATGTAGAAACAGTCAGGTGCCCCCCACACAATCCTATGTGGAAATGCAGTGACAGTCAGGTGTGCCCCCCCCCAATCCTGTGTAGAAATGTAGTAACTTGTATGATTAGGTATAATACGAGTGGAGAACAGATGCCCAGAGGTGGCCAAGGTAGCAGGATAGGTTGTAACATTTGCACAATATGCAGGTCTTTGTGTGTTAGGATGGTGTGTGTTTCATAATGTGTGAGAGTGGTCAGTATGTATGCATGTTGAGGTAAGACCTGGTGGCCATTGCCCACTACTGTTGATGAAAGGGACAAGCCCTCACAACTGCAGTGCCAAAGACAATCTCCACCAGTATAACACATGCTAGCAGTAAGCCATTGTAAATGTATGGTGGCATATGTGTCACCATCTGAAAGACTGACATGGCATGGCTGTTGGGCTAGATATACAAGCAGTACACAGGGGAAAGTACCCCAGACATATAGTATATATTGTGTCACTGTGAAATGGAGACACCTTTGGAATTGTACATACATATATACATCACAGTAACTGGATATGTATTAGGGGATACCAGTGATGTCTACCCGAACATTGCAGATCACAAAGGAGGTAGGACTGATGTATTGGAAAACAGCTGATGTACCTGCACATGCCAGCATAACTGGAATTCCTCATGCATATTTGTGTGTCAGATGCAAGTAGTGTTCATAGCACACATGCACCCAACTCATGCAAAGACAACCCACAGGCACCTCTCTGGACATTCCCTGCTGTGGGGAATGAGTACAGTAAGACCCTACCTGTATATGGCCATAGTGGAAGAATGCAGCATGCAGTGCAGGTGTCCCATATAGGTGTGTCCCTACCTGTAGGTAGCACCCTGCCATCATCCACACCACCTGATCAAGACTGATAGAAGGTACTGGCATGAACACCTATTACACCTATCCTGTCACCCCAGGGGAATATACTGTATGGTGGTCTGGAACTGTAGGACTGACAGAATGCAATGGCCTGCCACATCTGGCCTGCAGCAACACCTAATGCCCCACAGGCTTCTGCCAAAGGCCTGTGTCTCACACATATTGCCAATGCATGTTATGTCATGGACACCCAAATAACAAT